>NC_069503.1:482924217-483154217 GCF_027579735.1 Bombina bombina | reverse complement strand
TTCTATTATCTAATTTGCTTCATTCTTTAGATATCCTTATTGAAGAAACAGCAATGCACATGGGTGAACCAATCACACAAGGCATCTATGTGCAGCAACCAATCAGCAGCTACTGAGCCTATCTAGATATGCTTTCCAGCAAAGTATATCTAGAGAATGGTGCAAATTAGATAATAGAAGTAAATTAGAAAGATGTTTAAAATTTGTTTGCTCTTTCTAAATCACGAAAGAATCTTTTTGGTTTTCATGTCCCTTTAATTCTCCCATTGAGAATAAAATATGCTAAAATAAGAAATGCTTGTTCTTGGAAAAGCTCTGTAGATAAGACCTAAAGTAAATTGTTAGATTTCAAATCTCTGGGTTAAGAAACAAAAAAAGTAATCTATGTAGATTCCCCTACAGAAACAAAATACCTGGATTTCCCTCCCAATGTAAAAGACAGCCCGATGTTAGCTTGTTTCAGGGCACACAGTAACTGGTTTTGAGGCGTGTCTGAGGGCTGAGAGCAGTGAGCACACAGTACTGTGGCTGACAATACTGACATATAACTCCTGCCTCTCCAATCCTGCAGAGGCACTGTCCCTGCTCAGTCTGAGCTCCAGTCACTGCTTTTCACTGCTCACTGTTTTTCTTTTAACATCTCTTGATTTCTCACAAATTCCACAATTTACCAGCTTTATATTGGTAATATTATTGCTTTCTATTTCAACTATAGACTGTATCTCATTTCTCACAATGGCAAAGGCAATGTTTGGCTGTTCCAGGATGTGAAGAAAAGGAAATAAGGAACAAAGGGAGTCAATTTGGGGCAGGATCTACAGATGTTTGTATTCTGTACAAAGGATTGATCATACAGTTTCTATCAGATTCTGCTAAAGGGAGATCATTTCCTTTTGCTGTACGGAGGAAAGACAAGTAGAAAGGATTACTATTTTCTGTAAGTACTATATATAATAATAATTACATTGTTTTATTTGCCAGCCAGACTGCAATTATCATTTTTAGAGGGCTGCCATCCAGCTTTGTTTGACACAAATCCTCTTTTGTTTTGCTGCACGTACTGTATACATGTGTTTTCAGCTTTGAGGGTGTGGAATATATTGGCGAGGGCTGGTTTAATTTACTGAGAATAAAAGTATATTGACAATAAATACTCTGTCATGATTTTTCTACTCTTAATCCTAATGTGTATGTGTGGGGAAAAACAACATGTGCGTGTGTGTATTCTGTATATACCTGATTCACTCCTAAATACATATATGATATAGAATCATTATTCACATTTTCTATGGAAATTTAAAATTAGGTGCTACCTTATTTGTACATACTGAATAATAAATCATTTGACAATTGAGTGTAAAAGCTGTGCATACACACACACATATATATATATATATATATATATATATATATATATATATATATATATATATATATATATATATATATATATATATATATATATATACTGTATATTATATATGTATATATATACACACACACTCATATATATATATATATATATATATATATATATATATATACGGTATATTATATATATATATATATATATATATATATATATATATATATATACACATATATGCATACAACATTAATGTAATCTTTATGTGTTTATTGTTAGTGATGTAGTGCTGTAATCTTTTGTTTATGAATCAGTATTTTTATAGCATTTGTTATAATAATGTAATCATTTGGATCTTTCTTGCTTAATACTGTACTTCCAGACATTATGCTATTGAATAAATGTTACAATACAGAATGATGCTTCCCTAATAGAAATCAGTTTGCCCTGGCCCCCATGACAAAGCATACAGGGGAAATTACATGATCACATGGAAAGTACAAAAGATTTTTAAGTAGTGGGTGTTTTTTTATGAAGTAGGAGGGTTGAAATACCATATTTCATTCAAGAGGTGGCTGTGAAATACACAGAGGAAAATGTCAGTTATAGGAAAATAGTTACTAGTGACGAGCGAAAGTAACAAGCTCATTTCATATTGGGCATATGCTTTCACTTATCCACAAACCACACTTTTTATCTTGACACGTAATAGTAGTCTCAAGTTAAATGAACAGTTTACACCAATTTTCATTTAACTGCATGTAATATACTCTACTATAAAGAATAATATGCACAGATACTGATCTAAAAATCCAGTATAAAACAGTTTAAAAACTTACTTAGAAGCTTCTAGTTTAGTTCTGTTGAAAAGGTAGCTGGAACACCCACTGCAAGTGGTTCTATAGCAAAAAAAAAAGCAGACCCCCTTCCTCTGCATATGAAAAGACTCTTTACACAATCAGGAACAAGCTGGAGTAGGTATACATCAGTATTCTCCTAAAACTTTGGGGCTTGGTTAGGAGTCTGAAAATCAGAGCAATGTTGTTTAAAAATAAGCAAAACTATATATATATATATATATATATATATATATATATATATATATATATAAAAAAAAGCTGTATAGGCTATATAAATGGATCATCTACAAAACATTTTGCTATCTTTATTTGAAAAAGAAGGCATCTAAGCTAAGGAGCCAGGCAATTTTTTGTTCAGACCTTGGACAGCACTACTTGTTTATCGATGCTGTCCAATCATTAAGCACAACCCTGGTTATGAACTAAAAATGGTCCGGCTTCTAAACTTACATTCTTGCTTTTCAAATAAAGATAGCAAGAGAATGAAGAAAAAATGCTAATAGGAGTAAATTAGAAAGTTGCTTAAAATTGCATGCTCTATTTGAATCATGAAAAAAAATTGGGTTCAGTGTCCCTTTAAGTTACATATGAAAAAAATTACAAGTCAAAGTATAACAGTGTTTTTCTTCCTGGTCTGTTTATCAAACTGTAGAATATTACAATATAAAACCTGGCATTTACCTCCCACACACATCTCATGTGCATGTTTATATTTATGTACACACACACATAAAGTTGTTGAAAAATGTTGATGTAGTTTACTAGTCAGGGGTTAAAAGTTACTAGCCCAGAGGGAAAAAAGTTACTTGTCCACTGGCAAGAGGTATATAATTGCAGCCACCAAAGGATACCAAGAGAATTAAGCAAATTAGATAATAGAAGTGAACTGGAAAGTTGTTTAAATTGCATGTGCTCTCTGACTTCATGAAAGAAAATTGTGGGTTTTATATCCCTTTAAGACCTCTGCTTCTTAAATGTCCATTATAGTTGAAAAATTACACTCTCTAATTTGAAAGAGAAAGGTGTTATCTATCTTTTTTAAAAAAAAAATGTTTGACGTAGAATGTCCCTTTAAGATTGACAACGTTTCTACCCAATTTTAATGCCTTAATAAGCTTATTAGTTTCAATTTAGGCCTCTTTAACAACTAAAGTTTACTGCTCTATAGAGTATTTTGCTCTTTAATATTATTACACTGTGCAAGTGCTTTATGTGAACTATAAGGAAGGCAATTTAGTAACTAGTACTGATACTAGAAATAAGATTGTGTTTGTAAATATTGATCAGTAGCTGCTTACAAGGAATGTGCAGTCAGCAGTTTTGTTAGCTCCAAATAGAGTTGAATGCTGCGAGCGCGCGCCTTATTCTGCATTCGTCAGCTAAGGAAATTGCCGAATGCAGATCCCTACTGCTTACTATAGGAAACCTTTTATTCAGCAGAAAAATAATGTATGAATTCTTAAATGTAGCAGTAATGTATAGATTTAGATCCAATCTGAAAATACACATTCTAGGATTGATATGATAAATGATCTCTCTTAAAGGGCCATTATATTGTTTTAAAATGACATGCTCTAATTCCTTACATCATTTAATTTTATCGCTAGCGATGTTGTAATGCAATGCATTTAATCCCTACAAAGATGTTAAACACATAGTTAAAGTACTTATCAGGACCTGCAGAGCATTGCTGGTCATGAGCGGAAACTGCCGCTGATCCAATCAGCAGCTCTAGTAGCCACGCAGTGATTGCTTATAGCAAAGCACAAGCTTATTTGCACTGGGATGAGCCCCAGCAAATGATACCAGGTAAACATAGTCAATGTTTTTAAAATTTTTACCTGCACTGCAGTGAACTGGGGCATTCTTAGGTTGGAAAAAGCTTTGGGGCTTAAGCCCATGGTAAATATAGTGGTCTCTCTCAAACGTACCTTTCTAGGCCAACATAAACCAACACCTCAGGACCAATGTTATGACTCCTAAACTAAAAGGGACATGAAACCAAACAGTTTTTCTTTCACCATTCAAATAGAGCATACAATTTTAAACAACAATCCAACCAGCACTATGGAATTATGCAGCACTATACAAATAAATGATGTTAATAATAATAATATTTTGCTTCAGTCTCTTGGTATACTTTGTTGGAAGAGCAGCAATGCACTACTGGGAACTAGATTAACACATCAGGTGAGAGACAAATGTGTGTAGCAACCAATCAGCAGTTAGTTCCCAGTAGTGCATTGCTGCTGCTAATGATATGTACAAGTGATTTTCAAGAAAGAATACCAAGAAAACAAAGCCAGTGAGATAATAGAAGTAAATTGGAAAGCTGTTTGAAATTGAATAGTCTATCTGAATCATGACAGTTTAACTTTGACTTTACTGTCCCTTTAATATTTCACTGTGAGACCTAAGCTTCACATCAGTTTACAGAGTAGACAATTCTGTATTTAAAGGTCCATGGGTAAATATGTTCAGATATTTTGCATGCAGAATGAGACTCCCTGGCTTCTATATACAACTCCAATAGACTATCATGAGCACACCTTAACTTTGTGGCTTTATATAAAGATAGATAGACAGACAGTTGTATATATGTGTATATATACTGTATATATATATAAATACACAAATTAGAGTTTGTCATATTTGGACTATAACAGCCCTTTGAAGACTTGACTTTCTGGAACTAACAAACTATTTTATTTTTAATTTTTACAAATACATTGCCCACAACTACTTTTACAGCAATAAATGTGAAGTTTTATTTTTTGCAGTTTTCTGTTAATCCCTTATTACAGGCCTGTGACTATATTTTTTGCTATAAATATCAATTCAGAAACAGTAATTAGATATGGATATGGAGTGCCAATTGCCATTCTTAAAGGGAGATGAAAGTTAAAAAACAATACTTTAATGGTTCAGATAGAGCATGCCATTTTAAGATTAATGTACTGTGTTCTCTTAGTATCCTTTGTACAAAAGGCTAAGGAGAAGCTGGGAGCTAGCTGGTGATTAGTGGCTGACCACATATGACTTTATCTTTGACTTCAGTTGGCACAGTTTGAAAGTTCAGGGATTGGCTAGGCCAGGGGTCAGCAACCTTGCCCCCCCCTCCTATGTTTTAAAACTAATTTTCCCATGATGCTCAGACAGCCTAAAGAGTGTTTCAGCATCATAGGAAATGTAGTTCCAAAATATCTGAGGTGCCAAGGTTGCCGAGCCCTGGGCTAAGCTGTTCCTGATTCTGACATCCCAACTCTCCCTGAAGTTCAGGAAGTCTCCCTGATTGTAATAGCGGCTCTCTGATGCCAGCAAACGGAATGCAATCTCCCTGAAACTCCAAGTACCATGATCCAATGTGGCCCAAATTCGGAAAAGTGTTTCTTTAAGGAATGCCTTAAAGCATGCATCAGTAACAAAAAAGCCCCCACTGATTTTAATAAAATTAAAACACAAATACTACCTTATTTACTGCATGTAATTAAACTTCGTATTCTAAAATATTGAAGCATTAAACAAGCGTACGATCACTGAAAAATAGGGTTGTTGTATGTGGTTGTGCAATAAAGCTACTTTTTTTATGTGACTTTAGTGGGAAGCTACTTTAATGATAAGTCTCTATCTTATTTAGGGTTTCAAGGTGTCCAATATATAACTGGGAGGGGGGTGGCGGCGCAGTAGCGGGTGAAGCCACCTCCCTGAAATGAGTTTTTGTAGGTTGGGATGTCTGCTGTTTACAGATAAGCAAAATATAGCTGTGGTATTAGAAATCTGTAGTATGTGGGACAGTTGATGGATCTGCCTGTATGTCTCATGTACATTAAAAGCTGTCATACAAACAATCATAGCTTTTACTGAAAACACATTTGCTAATAAATTTGTATTGCACAAATAATTCTAATAAAAAATTAAATTGACATTTTAATGATGGCTATAATGTAATTTTTAGGGTTTTAGACAATTTAAAAAAACTGCTTCTGGGCCAGATCAACCAAAAAATTATTTGTTGATATGATGTGGAACCAGGTCCATATGCAATTAAGCATTGATGGGAAATAGAATGCTGTGGATGGTATAGCTCCATTATCTATTTAAAGGGACATACAAACCCAACATTCACACAGAACATACAGTTTTAAACAACTTTCCAATTGACTTATATGATCAAATTTGCTTTATTCTCTTGGTTTGCTTTTTTGAAGAAGCAGCACTGCATTACTGGGAGCTAGCTGAACACATCTGGTGAGTCAATGACAAGAGGCATTTATTTGCAGCCAACAAACAGCAGCTAGATCCCAGCAGTATATTGCTGCTACTGAACCTACCTAGGCATGCAAAGGAAACCAAGAGAAGAAAGCAAATTAGAAAGTTGTTTAAAAATGTGAGCTATATCTGAATTATGAAATAGTGTTTAATGTCCTGTTAAAGGGACAGTCAAGTCCAAAAAAAACTTTCATGATTCAAATAGGGTATGTAATTTTAAACAACTTTCCAATTTACTTTTATCACTAATTTTGTTTTGTTCCCTTGGTATTCTTAGTTGAAAGCTAAACCTAGGAGGTTCATATGCTAATTTCTTAGACCTTGAATGCCGCCTCTAATTTAAATGCATTTTGACATTTTTTTACCACTATAGGGCGTTAGTTCATGTGTTTCATATAGATAATATTGAGCTCATGCACGTGAATTTACCGAGGAGTGAGCACTGATTGTCTAAAATGCAAGTCTGTCAAAAGAACTGGAATTAGAGGGCAGTTTGCAGAGGTTTAGATACAAGGTAATTACAGAGGTAAAACATGTATTATTATAACTGTGTTGGTTATGCAAAACTGGGGAATGGGTAATTAAGGGATTATCTATCTTTTAAAACAACAACAATTCTGGTGTTGACTGTCCCTTTAAGCACACTTAGAAATATAATAATGTGCATTACAAATCTGGTTTTAACCTTCTTAACTACAAAATCAGCACCTTGTGATTGGTAGCAAATGTTGCAATCTTTCCAGCATTAAAACAAAATATTGTCATTTAAATTGTCATTACTTCCACTTAAAGAGGCAGTAAATACTTTGTACTTACAAGTCATTTCTGTATGTGGTTCTATTAAATAACATATTAGCCAAGGCGTAATTTTTTTAATACAAATAAACAACCTTTATAATGCAATTATTTTTCAATAGCCAAACTTCTCCCACAATTTGCCATATTTAGAGGAGCCAATCTGGGCTTTAGTCCGCAGACAACAAGGCTAGTCAATGTCATAAAGGTAGTATAAAGTGCTTTGTTTACTGTCCCTTTAAAGGGTCATGATACACAAATATTTTCTGTGTAATATGTTAATTAGTTTTAAAATGTATTGCAGTACTTTTTTTTCCAATGATGTTGCTGTGGCGAGTAAAACCAGCTTTTTCTATGTGAGTTGTCCCTATCAGCCAATGAGCAGCAGAGCCTTTGGACCCAGTTGTATACAATCATGCACTAAGGGATCCATTTATCAAACTCTTCTTCCCACTTTGACTGCAGGTTTGCACAAGCAAACCTGCAGTCAGGATTTATCCTCTTAGGTGGAGAATTTTAATCTCCACGGTCTCGTCCGAAAGGGGAGATTGACAGCTCCTGCCCACACGTGATTGGCTGTGTGCAGGTAGGGGGCTGGATTGCATGCGAGCGCACAGGAGCCGGGAAGACAGGGGCGAATATGTCCGCCCCTGTCCGCCACAGGATGATAAATGGGTCCTTTGAGTTAGTTTAACATTTAATTTACTTAACAACTTGTTCATGCATACACTAATAAATTTTGCTAAACATGATATACACATTTTGAGTATCACATCCTTTTTAATGTGCATAAACACCTATTAATTATGTAAGTCTTACAGTATATTTGACGAAACAAATGTCCAATACACACTAAAGCCAAGGAGGTTCAGGATTTCCAACAATATTTTTTTGTAGCTGGGAGTAAAATCTTATTTTCTAGCATATTTTACAAACTTCCCCAAGAATATTGACTGGTGCCAGATGAGGAAAGAGAGAGGAGAGAGAGAGGAGAGACAGCATGATGTAATTATAAAATGTAATATGCCCTTTCCCCCCTTCTTTTACCATTATGTATTGACAGTATCAGCTCTGTCCTGTTTTTTGTTACCTTTTTTTTTCCATTTTGTTCAGTGACGTTGAGAAAATGTATCTTTTGTTCCCTGTAACTAAATATTTGCAGAAACCTTGCCAATGTTAGAAGACACATTGTGAACCAGATTGTATTACTCTTTGTTAAAAAAAAAGCCAGTCAGCATGCATTTAAACAAACTCAGCTTCAGTATGTTTTTTGGACAGTATTGCTTTACAATGTTAAAGGACCAGTAAATACAGTAGATTTGCATAATCAACAAATGCACGATAACAAGACAATACAATAGCACTTGGTCTTAAAGGACCAGTAAATACAGCAGATTTGCTTAATCAACAAATGCACGATAACAAGACAATGCAATAGCACTTAATCTGAACTTCAAATGAGTAGTAAATTTTTTTCTAACAGATTTCAAAGTTATGTCTATTCCCACTCCCCCGTACCATGTGATAGCAATCAGCCAATCACAAATGCATATACATATAGTCTGTGAATTCTTGCACATGCTCAGTAGGAGCTGGTGACTCATAAAGTGTAAATATAAAAAGACTGTGCACATTTTGTTAATGGAAGTAAATTGGAAAGGTGTTTAAAACTGCATGTTCTATCTAAATCATGAAAGTTTAATTTTGACTCAAGTGTCCCTTTAACTACTTATTGAAAGTAGCCAAACTGTCGGTGACTTTTGCCAAATATTTCAAAGGGACATGCAATAAAATACTTTAGAGCATATCATTTATTTTCATTACTGAAGTTAACATAATCCCACTTGGCAGACACAGCAATTGCAGAACAGGGTCTGTGAATTGTGGCTGTGTGCAAAGGCTACTCTTGATTGACTCACTGCTGGGGACTGCAATGCTTGCAACTCCTGAACGAGACTAAACCTATGTATTTAATTAATTTCAGAGGTTTTTATACATAATAATTAGGGGTTGCAATTAATCACAATATTAGGCTATGCAATATCACAATTGCACAAGGCTGCAATTTTTTTTATCCAAACAAACAAACAAAAAAATGTATGAAACGGCTTCCTAAAGATGTCACGTCAGTCACACAAATGCTTCAGTCCAGTCCAGAAGCAGCACTGATCATTCCTTAAGAGGGGTGGACCAGGAATTGTTACATCAGTGTCACAGCACGTAATGCTACCGCCGCTAATTTACTTGCCTCATGGTTTGTTGCTCCAGTCCTGAGGTGTACACAGAAGGTGCTCTTTTCTCCTGCCTATTTACTCTGCAGTGCAAACTGCAAGGGGAACAAGCTGCTGTTCTGAACAGTTAAATGCATTTTTGAATGCAAAATGTATGTTTCAAAAATATTTTATTAAAATCGCAATTGCAATATTTCATAAAAAATCGTGATCCCCCCCATATCGCGCAGCCCTTATAGTAATGTACCATACGATAACAAATTATAGCTTTAGTTTTTTCATTAAAGGGACATTTTAGTGCAAATGGTGTGCCACAGCACATCAGTGTGACACAAGACGTGGCTAGGTGCACCTTCAACAGAATTGAGGTAAGCAAAGCAAGTGGTGGCATTTCTTGTTCCATCGAAGATCTGCACACATGATACAAAGTCCCACTTGACCCAATGTTGACTCTAGGCTATCCTGCTGTATACTTTGCACAACTGTGCTTAATTTATATCATGGTGAGTAATAACTTTCTATAGAATAAGTTGTCAAGTTCTAATCTACAACGCATATTCTTTGTACGCTGCTTCTTAAAGGGTTATCAACATATACTTTTAATGTACATTAACATACACATGAAGACTATGGGGACGATTTATCAAGCTCCGTATAAAGGTGACTGCTCCATAACTTGTCCGCCTGCTCTGAGGCCGCGGACAGAAATCAACCCGATCGAATACGATCGGATTGATTGACACAAGAACTGCTGGTGCATTGATAAATGCCGACAGCATATTTATAAATGCTGCTACATCGTATTGTGTCCACTCGCACATTAATAAATATACCCCTATGCGTTGTAGATTAGAGCTTGACAAAGGCCTGAGAGCCAAACCGCGTTACTGTATTTCTGGCTACTCTAGGCTTCCATAGTTTGATTGGCATAGAGAACTCCTCAACTCTAAACTCAAACTCAGATAGAGCAGATTTCTGATGTGATACAGAGGATCCTTTAAATCATGGTGATGAGCACTTGGGCAAAGATATGGAGTAAGTAAAAAGTGACACCATATTTCATGAAACTTTATATACTATTTAACAGTAACTGTTGGCAAGACCCCTTGTCCTTTCAGCTTGCAAGTAAAGGACCAAACCTAAATTTGAAAAACACAGAGTTTCACAGTGGGATATGAACTCTTATATGGACTTTGCAGAACAATTATGACAATGTCTTATGCATGACTTTTATGGATGTTTTATATGAAATGTTTATTGAGATGTCGCCAGTAGTCTGCGCCTATATTCATATCAAGCTGGACCCATCACTGTTATTTATTTATTTATTTATTTATAAAATATTTTACCAGGAAGGATACATTGAGATTTCTCTCGTTTTCAAGTATGTCCTGGGATCACAAAACATTGCATTGATACAATAGGGTACAATAAAATACAAAAACAATAATAAAAATACACATTATATGCAAACATTTAACATAGAGCAGGTATGAAATATTTATCCATGACAGGAGCATTCTGTTTTGAGATATGTATAGAGGGATCTCTTAAAGGATTTTAGGCTTGGGGAAGTTTTTAAAGTGTGAGGGAGGTCATTCCATAATTGTGGCGCTCTGTAGGAAAAGGAGGATCGAGCTGCTTTTTTTTTGTATTGAGGCAAGCTAAATAATGTGCTGTTATTGGATCGGAGGTTATAGGAGGTGGGAATAGCAGGGGAGAGCATTCTGCTCAGGTAGGGTGGGAGCTTCCCAGAAAGGCTCTTAAAGACAAGGCAGGAAAGATGGAGGGTGCGTCTGGATTCTAGCGACAGCCAGTTTAGTTCTTTTAGCATGTCACAATGGTGGGTCCTGTAGTTACATTGTAGCACAAAGCGGCAGAGCGAGTTATATAACGTATTTAGTTTATTAAGGTGAGTTTGCGGAGCAGGTGCATATACTATGTCCCCATAATCCAAGATAGGCATCAGCATTTGCTGTACAATCTTTTCCTTTACTGTAGGGCTGAGGCAAGATTTGTTTCTGTACAGGGCACCTAGTTTTGGATAAAGTTTAGAGGCAATTTTTTCTATGTGGAGTCCAAAAGATAGATTGGGGTCTAACAACATACCTAAGTATTTAAAAGAGTGGACTGCGGTCAGCGTGCAATTGGATTTTGTTTTGATGCGAAGATGGGAATTTTGTAATTTATGTATTTTAGGTCCCATTCCAAAGATCATTGTGACCGTTTTGTCAGTGTTTAGGAAGAGTTTGTTTTTCGAGATCCACTTTTCGACCTCTGTGAACTGGTCTTGGAGCACTGTTTCAAGCTGCAGCAGATCAGATTTGTTTGCATAGATTACCGTGTCGTCTGCGTACATGTGTACAGTTGAGGATTTGCAGACATTAGGCAAATCATTTATAAATAATGTGAATAGTAGGGGGCCGAGAATGGAACCTTGGGGAACACCACACGTGACTGGGAGAGGGAGGGAGTCAATGTTAGAGACAGAGACATATTGTGATCGATCCGATACATATGATTTAAACCAGGTTAACGGGTGATCAGCAATACCAGAGTTTTTTAGTTTGAGAAGTAGTAGGTCATGGTCCACTGTGTCAAAAGCCTTTGCAAAATCAAGGAAAATAGCTCCAGTTAGGTCTCCTTGTTCCATGGCAGTTTGGATGTCGTTGCAAACTTTTAGGAGGGCAGTTGTAGTGGAGTGATTCGGTCTGAAACCTGATTGATCAGGGGTCAGATAGTTAGAAAGTTGGTAATACTCGCATAATTGCGTATGGACGCATTTTTCTAGGATTTTTGACAATACAGGGAGCAGTGATATAGGACGATAGTTAGAAACCAAGGTTAACTCCCCACTTTTATGAATAGGCACTACTCTTGCAGTTTTCCAGAGTTTGGGTATGTATCCAGACACCAAGGATTCGTTAATTAGGGTTGCAACAGGCTTAGCAATTGCCGGCGCACTGAGCTTCAACAGCATTGCTGGGATTTGATCAGGTCCTGACTGGTTTTTCATTTTTAGATTATCGAGGTGTTTCTTAATGACATTGAAGGGTACAGGTCTAAAATTGAACTTTTCTATATTGGGTCTTTGCTGTTTTAGTGGGGCCTGATCCACATTTGTAGCTTCAGGATGCGTGCCATTTATTAGTTTGTCAATCAGGGTGGTGGAGCATCCTACAAAATAATTGTTAAAGGCATTTGCTACTTCTAAGGGGAGTTGCAGGTTTTGGTTATCCACATTGACAGTAGAGGGTTGGGAGTGGATTGGTGGATTTTGTAAGTTATTTATGAGTTTCCAAAACTTTCTAGGGTTACATATATTATTGTTCAGATTTTCACAGAAATATTGCGCCTTAGCCAATTTTGTTTGTTTAGTACATATATTTCGCCATTTTCTATATACACAGTGATCATTCATAGAGCCAGTATGCTTGAACTTTGACCACAATGAATCCCGAAATTGGTACATTTGAATGAGGTCAGCTGTGATCCAATTCAAGTGTGCTCCTTTTACTCTCACCTTACGCAGCGGTGCATGTAAATTCCAAACTTGTAGGAGTTCAGACTGAAAGAATTCAACTGCAGAGTCTAGATCTGGGATTAGGTTTAATCTGTGCCAGGGGAGGTTCTTGATGTCATTTAGAAATGATTGAAGATTAAATTTTTTGAAGGACCTGGTGATTGTAACCTTGGGAGAGGATTTAGTTGCCTTTATTTTGCGCACGCAGTACACTAAGCAGTGGTCACTGAAATTGTTAGGGAGAACACCTGCCTCCTGGATTCGGTTGGGAGAAGTGGAGAGAATCCAGTCGAGCAGGGTATGATTATGGCTTTTGATGTTTATGCGAGTTGGGGAGGAGATTAATTGCGTTAGATGCAAAGATTTAAACAGCGAGCGACAACTGTTATTTTTTGGATTCAGCCAATCGATGTTAAAATCTCCAAAAACCAAAATTTCACTTTTTGGGTTTTGAGTTATGGATTCACTAAGGAGCTGTGCTATGTCCGAAATGGAATGCACAGGGGAGCTTGGTGGGCGGTAGATTCCTGCAACAATGATTGATTTACTGCACGGGATCTCAATTTTGCCAGAAAGGAAATCAAAGGTGGCAGGAGAGCTAGATTTTTGTAAGGGGGTGAACTTTGTGGAATTGTCAACATAAATTACAATGCCACCTCCTCTCTTTGCTCTATCATTTCTATGGCATGAATATCCATGTATTGCAATGGCAGAGTCAGGTATTTTGCGGGTTAGCCACGATTCAGAGATCACAATGATTTTGGGTTTGTATTGTAAACACCAAGCTTGCAGTGCATCAATTTTCGGTAGTAAGCTGCGGATATTACAGTGCACAAAGGAGAGGCCTTTCTTAGCTGGAAGGCTAGGAATGGAATTTGTTAGGGGACCAGGGTTAGACTCTACGTCATTTGCAAGGGCAAGTAACATAAGGAATAGGAATTTGGAAATCATTTTTGATTGGCCATATAGTGAATGTGATACTTTATAATATTGTGAGGTGGGGGTAGGAGGGTTATTTTTTATAACCCTCCACCAGCACTCAGCAGATAAGTTACAGCAACAGAGCAGGCCATGATGTATGATAATTTGTTTTCCAGTTTGAGGTGTGTGCTTATGGCGGTTATTATGTGAACCAAATTGGAGTGAGAAAAGGGTTATCATGAATAACAGTAAGGATATATTTGGATTCATGTTAGTGGTATGAGGTGTGTAGATAAAAAATAAAAATGAAAAGTGGGTTGTACTATCTCAGATAAAAACTGCTGTGTTAAAGGGACAGTCAAGGCCAAAAAAAACTTTTATTTTTCAAATAGGGCATGTAATTTTAAACAACTTTCAAATTTACTTTTATCAACAATTTTGCTTTGTTCTCTTGGTATTCTAGTTGAGAGCAAACCTAGGAAGGCTCATATGATAATTTCTAAGCCCTTGAAGGCCGCCTCTAATCACATGCTTTTGTATTTGCTTTTCACAACAGGGGAGAGTAGTTCAGGTAAACCATATAGATAACATTGTAATCATGCCCGTGGGTTGTGGCAGACACTGCACTTATTGGCTAAACTGCAAGTCAATAGATAATAACTAAAAGTCATGTGATTAGGGGCGGTCAGAAGGTTACAGCTACAAGGGCTACAAGATAGTCACAGCAGTAAAAAGTGTATTAATATAACAGTGTTGGTTATGCAAAACTGGGGAATGGGTAATAAAGGGATTATCTATCTTTTTAAACAACAAAAATTCTGGTGTTGACTGTCCCTTTAAAGGACCAGTCAACACAGTAGATTTGCATAATCAACAAATGCAAGATAACCAGACAATGCAATAGCACTTAGTCTGAACTTCAAATGAGTAGTAGATTTTTTTCTGACAATTTTAAAAGTTATGTATTTTTCCACTCCCCATGTGACAACCATCAGCCAATCACAAATGCATACACGTACAATGTGACAGCCATCAGCCATTCACAAATGAATACACATTTATTCTTGCACATGCTCAGTAGGAGCTGGTGACTCAAAACGTGTAAATATAAAAAGACTTTGCACATTTTGTTAATTGAAGTAAATTGGAAAGTTGTTTAAAATGGCATGCTCTGTCTAAATAATGAAAGTTTAATTTTGATTGAGTGTCCCTTTAAGCAGAAGCAAGTGTGGGATGTGTAGAAATGTAAAAATGAGAAATTGTCATAAGTGAACATAATTCATGCTCCATAATAAGAGATGACGCATGCTGAAACAGAAACAAAGAAACCTTATAGTGCTGTATGTTTTCCAAGTTGTGGAAAAATGAATTCCTAAAGCCATATTTCAGAGAAAATCTACTCACAGCAAATGTCTTCAAATATGATGAACTTTCAAATTTTTCTGGCATCTGGGAGAAGGTACTTGGTCCCTTAACTCGTTCCTCAAAAATATTTTGATGTCTTATAAATTCTCTACACCAAAGTTTAAAAAGTGACACCCCATAGAGCAGGGGTGTCCAAACTTTGCTCTCCAGAGGTTTTGGAACTACATTTCCGATGATGCTCAGCCAGCATTTTATCTAGCTGAGCATCATGGGAAATGTAGTTCCAAAACCTCTGGAGAGCAAAGTTTGAACACCCCTGCCATAGAGGATCACAGAGTTTGATACTTTTAATGTGGTTGAAAGAATTTATAGAATTTAAATAATAAAATTACATTTACGCTTTAGATCACCCTGTCCTATTTTTGTAAACCCTACTTAACCCTGAGATAGACTAACTCATTAGATGTATATTTTGAATATTTGAATATATTTAATGAACTATGACTTACCCTTTGCTGTACCGTTAACTCGATGTTATATTGTCACAGGTTTGTCAGTCTACCTGTTGTCCCATGAAAGGGGAGGGAATAGGCGCTAAAAAAGCTGAATACGCAGGGCTCCTAAGTATAAATACATTTAAAACAATTTATTAAACAACAATGATAATAAAAGCAGTTCATGGATCCATGATGGGAATACAATTGAGATAATAGAGTAAATACAAATAGATAAAAGACAATATAAAATGCCTAAGTGTATGCGAAGAAATGAGTCTAAAATCTATTTCAGTCTAAAGACCAAAGGCTCTACTAAAATCAGTGGTGTAGTGAGATACACAGACAAATACACTACATGCCATAAGAGTGCAATTAATGGTAAAAATAAAACAATGCTAAAAGATACAACAGCAGTGTGGTTGTGGGAGTAAAAATAGGATGGTGCCCTAAAAATAATATTAATAAGTCCAAAAGAGATAGTCCAGATTCCCCAAATCGGGGTTAAAGGAATAAGTTTCTGAGTGCTTCAGTGGTGTGGTCCCTCCTGTCCTGTGTAGTATAAATGAATGTTCCAAAAATGAAGAAAAAACACAATGTGAGTAATCCAAAAACAAAAATACAAAAAATCAAAAGTAAAAACAAAAGACGCAAATCCAAAAGTGAAGTGTATACACCAAGTTCACAAAAAATACACAGAAAATTAACAAAAAATAAAAATATCCAGATTAGTGTGGTGGTGTGGATAATAATGAATGAATAGGTAAAACAAATAAAATCCACATAAAAAAACAACAAAAATAGTAAAAAATAACTGTGAAGAGAAAAGAGAATACAATAGTGCAAAACTGTTTGTACACAGTATAGTGTTGTAGAAAATATGCTCACCAGTATGTCGTCAACGCGTTTCGGCCTATATTAGGCCTTTCTCAAGACTACCTGTTGTCCCACCTGCATTGTCTCTACCACCAAAAATGTCCTGCTTTTTTTTGGAGGGTGGAGCCGGCCAGCAAGAGTGATGGCCGCACATTGAGTGAGCTCTGTGAACCAAATACCCTAAAAACACTCAAATAGTGGATTAAACACAAATTCAATGACTGATATGTGAACAACTGGTTTACGATCCGCAAGTTAACCAGCTGCAGAATGAAGACTGCTAACATAAGGCCGTCATACAACTCACATCGCCAATCGCGGACGGGACATCTTGGCAATTTTAAATAATTTGCTGGCACGTTAACACAGTGTGATCCTCTTCATCCCCACAAGTGGAAACCCCACAACAAAATACATCTCGCATCACTGGAAGGGTAAGAATTTGCTGCTCACATGCAAAACTATAAACCGCAACTATATCCTCTAAACTATATCCTCCAAACTTTTAATACATGTTACAGCACAAATGAATGGGAAGTTAACTATATACCTGGCTGTGGGATCTCATTTTTGAAGGGCTCTGTCTCAGTTTGGAAACACCACGGTGGTCACAGATACGCAACACATTAAAAGAAAGAAAAAAAAAGGTGCCATCTTGGAATATTATACTGCGTAGCTGAGATTAATAAGCATAACAACTGAGAGTCCAACATATAATACTGCATTCACCTCTTTGCATAAAATTGCCTGACCGAACCACATATAATAGGCAAGATAATTTATCTTCAATAATAAATAAGTGAAGATTCAAATTATATTACTAGTTTGCAACACTAGGAAATATTTCTGAATCCAGATCCTAATATTGACTCCTGTGTGTACTGCAGACTGAGAAGTGAATTGCAGTAAGACAGCTAAGAAGCAACAGTGGAATATACAGTCCAGCTACAAATATCACTGTTCTATATACTGTGATAACAGTGGACTCAGCTCGAAAAAATAAATAAAAAAAATAATAATATATTTATTATATAACTTCTACACCATGTCTTCAAAAAAACTGACCAAAAATGACAATCTTAAAATCACTTCCACGCTCTACCCCAATAAGAGACTCATTTTTTAAACATACTGAACCTAAAACTTCTTGCAACACAAAAGAACCACCTTAAGCTCTAAGAACCACTTCACCCACATCAGATTTTGAAGGAGAAGATGATGAAGAAGCAATCTAAATCACAAAAAACTTACTGGAATCCTTGCCCTCTAAAAATGATCTTTCAGCTTTAATTACACAAGTACGCTTGTGCATAAAATAAGAGATGGCTGAATTTCGGAAAGAAATGACAGAACTTGGTAATAAAGTGGACTTCATTTAAGAAGAAGTAGAAGCTAACCAGAATGACATTTCTACCCTGCAACAAATGATAAGAGGCCAAGAAACTGCAATAATTCAATTACACAACAAACTCGAGGATTTCGAGAACAGGGAATGCAGATGTAACCTAAGAATCCATGGATTACCAGAGTCAATTCTTACTGCCTCCCTACAATCATATCTATCAGATCTCTTCTCATACATTAAAGGATCAGAATGTGACCCACCTATCTCATTAGATAAGTCTCATAGAGCTTTAAGGCCCAAGCCTCCGGATACTGAAAATCCAAGAGATGTAATACTTTGCTTCAAATATTACAAAGAAAAAGAAGTTTTGCAATATTCCAGAAAGCACAAATCTATAAGATTTTAAGATAGATCCATCCAAATCTTCCCCGACTTAGCACCACGCACGCTAATGAGAAGGAAAGAATTCCAATTTCTGACCACACATCTCCGATCAAAAAACATAGCTTATAGATGGGGATTTCCATGCTCTGTAATAGTTGTCAGAGATGGACAAAGGATAACATGCAAAGATGCAGAAGAAGGTGAAGATTTTTGTAACATTCTACAAATTGACGTTCCACCAAACAAACCATCCTCAAAGGGACAGTCAAGTCCAAAAAAAACTTTTATGATTCAGATAGAGAATGGAATTTTAAACAACTTTCTAATTTACTTTTATCACCAATTTTGCTTTGTTCTCTTGGTATTCTTAGTTGAAAGCTAAACCTAGGAGGTTCATATGCTAATTTCTAAGACCTTGAAGGCTGCCTCTAATCTAAATGCATTTTGATAGTTTTTCACCACTAGAGGGCATTAGTTCATGTGTTTCATATAGAAAACATTGAGCTCATGCACATGGATTTATCATGGAGACAGCTCTGATTGGCTAAACTGCAAGTCTGTCAAAAGAACTGAAATAAGGGGGCAGTCTGCTGAGGCTTAGATACAAGTTAATTACAGAGGTAAAACGTGTATGATTATAACTGTGTTGGTTATGCAAAACTGGGAAATTGGTAATTAAGGGATTATCTATCTTTTTAAACAACAAAAATTCTGGTGTTGACTGTCCCTTCAACAGACCAGGAAAAACCACCTCAAGATAATCCCAAGCCACAAAGAGAAAAATGGCAAACTATACCAACAAAGAGACACAAACTTCAGCGAGCCCTCCTTACTTAACATATAACACTGCAATAACAGCAAGACATTATTGAAGCCACGTAGAAGCACCTTAATAACTAGGAGTTAGACATTTCTCAAACAGTACCAACCAGGATATGGGCTATAACAGACTGAATACAAATAGATGTTGAATATCCATGGACTGGACTGACTCACGAGCAGGTTTTATAAAAGTTCTTGTTTTATATTTTTGTTTTATATTTCTAAAATAGTTGTTTATGTGGAAAAGCAAATGTAAAAAGACTTGGGGTTATTTATCAAAAACTTCAACTCGTTATCATCACAGATCTTAAATGATAATATACCTCTAACAGAAAGGTAGAAGACTAAAGTATTAAACAAGATGATTGTTTATTAATGCAATGTAACTGGCTATAAGAAAACTTAAAATCCAAGTTTATTCCCCTCACCCCTCTAGTAAGTTATTAAGTTCTCATATTAATGATAAAGGTATATACAGGTATTTTATTTAACATCTAGTCAATTATTTATCCCCCTGTGGGAATTTAAAGTATAATGGAATCCAAGGGATCGTGTTTCCACCCTCAAACAGGGAATTACCCTAATGTTTATTAGTTATTTTACCTATGTTTCATTTATGTTAAATAGAAAACTAAATATTATTTGAGTGTTGTTAGTATTGTTTTATTGTTTACACACTATGACAGATCTACATGTACTGGTACACATGATCCAACTTATACCAATGTTGCACTGGATAGGAATTGTCACATTTAGGCACCAGCAACACCTCCCAACAGAAGCAAATGGCTGATACAACACCACGGTTAATATCCGTTCCTAACACAAAATGTTAAAGGATTTAACCCCCAATGAAACGCTCTGGGGCTATGCAAGATTACAACTTACAAGCATAGAAAATATGATATATTAATGTTTTAAGAAACACATTTTAAGAAAACCTCAATACCAAATTGTTTCTCTCCTCAATATCCAACACATTAATCATAATTGCCACCCAACCAAAAAATGTCCTTGTTTTCAGGGAATTCCACAGCTCCACCCAGCATACAAATATGGCACATTTTGGTTGACCCATGACATCTGTGCAGCTCCTCCCTGATGTAGCCATGCCCACAAAACACTGGAGGCTACCTCCCACAATAACCCTGGCCTGCCTGTTCTAGAAAGCCTCTGGCAAATTATTGGTTTTTATGTATAATTGATATATTTTATATACATATATATATATATACAGGGAGTGCAGAATTATTAGGCAAATGAGTATTTTGACCACATAATCCTCTTTATGCATGTTGTCTTACTCCAAGCTGTATAGGCTCGAAAGCCTACTACCAATTAAGCATATTAGGTGATGTGCATCTCTGTAATGAGAAGGGGTGTGGTCTAATGACATCAACACCCTATATCAGGTGTGCATAATTATTAGGCAACTTCCTTTCCTTTGGCAAAATGGGTCAAAAGAAGGACTTGACAGGCTCAGAAAAGTCAAAAATAGTGAGATATCTTGCAGAGGGATGCAGCACTCTTAAAATTGCAAAGCTTCTGAAGCGTGATCATCGAACAATCAAGCGTTTCATTCAAAATAGTCAACAGGGTCGCAAGAAGCGTGTGGAAAAACCAAGGCGCAAAATAACTGCCCATGAACTGAGAAAAGTCAAGCGTGCAGCTGCCAAGATGCCACTTGCCACCAGTTTGGCCATATTTCAGAGCTGCAACATCACTGGAGTGCCCAAAAGCACAAGGTGTGCAATACTCAGAGACATGGCCAAGGTAAGAAAGGCTGAAAGACGACCACCACTGAACAAGACACACAAGCTGAAACGTCAAGACTGGGCCAAGAAATATCTCAAGACTGATTTTTCTAAGGTTTTATGGACTGATGAAATGAGAGTGAGTCTTGATGGGCCAGATGGATGGGCCCGTGGCTGGATTGGTAAAGGGCAGAGAGCTCCAGTCCGACTCAGATGCCAGCAAGGTGGAGGTAGAGTACTGGTTTGGGCTGGTATCATCAAAGATGAGCTTGTGGGGCCTTTTCAGGTTGAGGATGGAGTCAAGCTCAACTCCCAGTCCTACTGCCAGTTTCTGGAAGACACCTTCTTCAAGCAGTGGTACAGGAAGAAGTCTGCATCCTTCAAGAAAAACATGATTTTCATGCAGGACAATGCTCCATCACACGCGTCCAAGTACTCCACAGCGTGGCTGGCAAGAAAGGGTATAAAAGAAGAAAATCTAATGACATGGCCTCCTTGTTCACCTGATCTGAAACCCATTGAGAACCTGTGGTCCATCATCAAATGTGAGATTTACAAGGAGGGAAAACAGTACACCTCTCTGAACAGTGTCTGGGAGGCTGTGGTTGCTGCTGCACGCAATGTTGATGGTGAACAGATCAAAACACTGACAGAATCCATGGATGGCAGGCTTTTGAGTGTCCTTGCAAAGAAAGGTGGCTATATTGGTCACTGATTTGTTTTTGTTTTGTTTTTGAATGTCAGAAATGTATATTTGTGAATGTTGAGATGTTATATTGGTTTCACTGGTAAAAATAAATAATTGAAATGGGTATATATTTCTTTTTTGTTAAGTTGCCTAATAATTATGCACAGCAATAGTCACCTGCACACACAGATATCCCCCTAAAATATCTATAACTAAAAACAAACTAAAAACTACTTCCAAAACTATTCAGCTTTGATATTAATGAGTTTTTTGGGTTCATTGAGAACATGGTTGTTGTTCAATAATAAAATGAATCCTCAAAAATACAACTTGCCTAATAATTCTGCACTCCCTGTATATATATATATATATATATATATATATATATATAGGGTCAACAAATCTGTTTAAAATTTAGGAGCCAGTAAGAATATTTAGGAGCCGGACATATTTTTAGGAACCAGGCAGTTGCATTTGTAAATATATCTATGAAGAATAACCCAAAAAGTTAGGAGCCAGGGGTAAAATTCTAGGAGCCTGTGGCTACCTGGCTCTTGGGTTTGTCAAGCCCTGTTTATCTATCTATCTATCTATCTATCTATCTATCTATCTATCTATCTATCTATCTATATATATATATATATATATATATATATACACACACACACACGTAGCAGACCCTCATGGACTGAGCACTTATACACAATGTATTACTTACGCTTTTTATGCAAAGATTAGTGTTTCTCCATGAAATATTTTCTAGGTTGACCAAAAGGAAGGCATTTACTTGTCAGAAACATCATTGACTTTGCTCATCCCCCATATGTTCATATTTTTTTCTGTACGAAGGGTACAGATAAAATAGGTCATAAAATAAATTGCCTTTGGTATATTTATATTATGTATAAATGTACAAAATATCATAATATAAACAGAGTACAGTAAATATTTTTGGTATTCAACCCCAGTGTTCAAAGTGACACGAAAGTCAAAATTAAATTCATGGTTCAGATAGAGGATGCAATTTAAAGAGACCTGCTCACTAGATGAATAGGTTGATTGTTATTATCACTACACCTTATTAAAAGGAATTAATCAACATACAGTCTCTTCAGTGATGCAGTCACTAAATAAAGAAAATCGCCATTTCTCCAACATTGGTGTGTCCGGTCCACGGCGTCATCATTACTTGTGGGAATATCTCTTCCCCAACAGGAAATGGCAAAGAGTCCCAGCAAAGCTGGCCATATAGTCCCTCCTAGGCTCCGCCCACCCCGGTCATTCTCTTTGCCGTTGCACAGGCAACATCTCCACGGAGATGGTTAAGAGTATGTGGTGTTTAGTTGTAGTTTTTTTATTCTACTATCAAGAGTTTGTTATTTTAAAATAGTGCTGGTATGTACTATTTACTCTGAAACAGAAAAGGATGAAGATTTCTGTTTGTGAGAGGAAGATGATTTTAGCAGACAGTAACTAAAATCGATTGCTGTTTCCACATAGGACTGTTGAGATGAAGTAACTTCAGTTGGGGGAAACAGTTAGCAGATTTTTCTGCTTAAGGTATGACTAGCCATATTTCTAACAAGACTGTGTAATGCTGGAAGGCTGTCATTTCCCCTCATGGGGACCGGTAAGCCATTTTCTTAGTCTCAAACAGAATAAAGGGCTTAATATGGGCTATAAAACTGGTAGACACTTTTATGGGCTAAATCGATTGCTTTATTTGGACATTTTATACATGTTTCTGCTGATAATTCACACTTATAAACTTGGGGAACGTTTTTTAATGTCAGGCACTATGTTAGACACCTATTCCAGTCAGGAAGGGCCTTCCCAGTTGTAGGCTGAGCCTCATTTTTGCGCCATTACTGCACAGTTGTTTTTGAGAGCAAGACATGCAGATGCATGTGTGAGGACCTGAAAGTAGTTGGAAAAGTTCCTAGAAGGCGTCATTTGGTATCGTATTCCCCTCTGGGCTTGGTAAAGTCACAGCAAAGGCTGTAGCTGGGACTGTATAGGGGTTAAATCTGTAACCGGCTCCGGTTTCGTTATTTTAAGGGTTAAAGCTCTGAAAATTGGTGTGCAATACTTTTAATGCTTTAAGACACTGTGGTGAAATTTCCTTCATATTTTTTCACATATTCAGTAATAAAGTGTGCTCTGTTTAAAATTTAAAGAGACAGTAACGGTTTTGTTTTAAAACGGTTTTTGTGCTTTATTGACAAGTTTAAGCCTGTTTAACATGTCTGTGCCTTCAGATAAGCTATGTTCTATATGTATGAAAGCCAATGTGTCTCCCCCTTCAAAATTGTGTGATAATTGTGCCATAGCGTCCAAACAAAGTAAGGACAGTACTGCCACAGATAATGAAATTGCCCAAGATGATTCCTCAGATGAAGGGAGTAGACATGGTTCTACATCATCTCCTTCTGTGTCTACGCCAGTTTTGCCCATGCAGGAGGCCCCTAGTACTTCTAGCGCGCCAATGCTTATTACCATGCAACAATTGACGGCTGTAATGGATAACTCCATAGCAAATATTTTATCCAAAATGCCTGCATATCAGAGAAAGCGCGATTGCTCTGTTTTAAACACTGAAGAGCAGGAGGGCGCTGATGATAATTGTTCTGTCATACCCTCACACCAATCTGAAGGGGCCATGAGGGAGGTTTTGTCAGATGGGGAAATTTCAGATTCAGGAAAAATTTCTCAACAGGCTGAACCTGATGTTGTGACATTTAAATTTAAATTAGAACATCTCCGCGCACTGCTTAAGGAGGTGTTATCTACTCTGGATGATTGTGACAACTTGGTCATTCCAGAAAAATTATGCAAGATGGACAAGTTCCTAGAGGTTCCGGTGCACCCCGACGCTTTTCCTATACCCAAGCGGGTGGCGGACATAGTGAATAAGGAGTGGGAGAAGCCCGGCATACCTTTTGTTCCCCCTCCTATATTTAAGAAATTATTTCCTATGGTCGACCCCAGAAAGGACTTATGGCAGACAGTCCCTAAGGTCGAGGGGGCAGTTTCTACTCTAAACAAGCGCACTACTATTCCTATCGAGGATAGTTGTGCTTTCAAAGATCCTATGGATAAAAAATTGGAAGGTTTGCTTAAAAAGATTTTTGTACAGCAAGGTTACCTTCTACAACCCATTTCGTGCATTGTTCCTGTCACTACAGCAGCGTGGTTCTGGTTCGAGGAACTAGAAAAGTCGCTCAGTAGAGAGACTCCATATGAGGAGGTTATGGACAGAGTTCACGCACTTAAGTTGGCTAACTCTTTTATTTTAGATGCTGCTTTGCAATTAGCTAGATTAGCGGCGAAAAATGCAGGGTTTGCAATTGTGGCGAGCAGAGCGCTTTGGCTAAAGTCTTGGTCAGCGGATGTATCATCCAAGACAAAATTGCTTAACATCCCCTTCAAGGGTAAAACTCTCTTTGGACCAGAATTGAAAGAGATTATCTCAGACATCACTGGGGGAAAGGGTCACGCCCTCCCACAAGATAGGCCTTTCAAGGCCAAGAATAAGTCTAATTTTCGTTACTTTCGTAATTTCAGGAACGGACCAGCCTCTAATTCTGTATCCTCTAAGCAAGAGGGTAATGCCTCACAGTCCAAACCAGCCTGGAAACCGATGCAAGGCTGGAACAAGGGTAAGCAGACCAAGAAGCCTGCTACCGCTAACAAAACAGCATGAAGGAGTAGCCCCCGATCCGGGACCGGATCTAGTGGGGGGCAGACTCTCTCTCTTTGCTCAGGCTTGGGCAAGAGATGTTCAGGATCCCTGGACGCTAGAAATAGTTTCTCAGGGTTATCTTCTGGAATTCAAGGAACTACCCCCAAGGGGAAGGTTCCACATGTCTCACTCATCCTCAAACCAAATAAAGAGACAGGCGTTCTTACATTGTGTAGAAGACCTGTTAAAGATGGGAGTGATACACCCAGTTCCAATGACGGAACAAGGAATGGGATTTTACTCAAATCTGTTCGTAGTTCCCAAAAAAGAGGGAACCTTCAGACCAATTCTGGATTTAAAGATCCTAAACAAATTTCTCAGGGTACCATCGTTCAAAATGGAAACCATTCGAACAATTCTACCCACTATCCAGGAAGGTCAATTTATGACTACCGTGGATCTAAAGGATGCGTACCTACATATTCCTATCCACAAAGAACATCATCAGTTCCTAAGGTTCGCCTTTCTGGACAAACATTACCAGTTTGTGGCCCTCCCATTCGGATTAGCCACTGCTCCAAGGATTTTCACAAAGGTACTCGGGTCCCTTCTAGCGGTTCTAAGACCGAGGGGCATTGCAGTAGTACCATACTTGGACGACATTCTAATACAAGCGTCGTCCCTTTCAAAAGCAAAGGCTCATACAGACATCGTTCTGGCCTTTCTCAGATCTCACGGATGGAAGGTGAACATAGAAAAAAGTTCTCTGTCTCCGTCAACAAGAGTTCCCTTCTTGGGAACAATAATAGATTCCTTAGAAATGAGGATCTTTCTGACAGATGTCAGAAATTCAAAACTTCTAAGCGCTTGTCAAGTTCTTCATTCTGTTCCACGTCCTTCCATAGCTCAGTGCATGGAAGTAGTAGGGTTGATGGTTGCAGCAATGGACATAGTTCCTTTTGTGCGAATTCATCTAAGACCATTACAACTGTGCATGCTGAAACAGTGGAATGGGGACTATACAGACTTGTCTCCAGTGATTCAAGTAGATCAGAAGACCAGAGATTCACTCCGTTGGTGGATATCCCTGGACCACCTATCCCAGGGAATGAGCTTCCGCAGACCAGAGTGGGTCATTGTCACGACCGACGCCAGTCTAGTGGGCTGGGGTGCGATCTGGGAATCCCTGAAAGCTCAGGGACTATGGTCTCGGGAAGAGTCTCTTCTCCTGATAAACATTCTGGAACTAAGAGCGATATTCAATGCTCTCAGGGCTTGGCCTCAGCTTGCAAAGGCCAGATTCATAAGATTCCAATCAGACAACATGACGACTGTTGCGTATATCAATCATCAGGGGGGAACAAGGAGTTCCCTGGCGATGAAAGAAGTAACCAAAATAATACAATGGGTGGAGAATCACTCCTGCCATCTATCTGCGATCCACATCCCAGGTGTGGAAAACTGGGAAGCGGATTATCTGAGTCGTCAGACATTCCATCCGGGGGAGTGGGAACTCCACCCGGAGATTTTTCCCCATTTGACTCAATTATGGGGCATTCCAGACATGGATCTGATGGCGTCTCGTCAGAACTTCAAGGTTCCTTGCTACGGGTCCAGATCCAGGGATCCCAAGGCGACTCTAGTGGATGCACTAGTAGTGCCTTGGACCTTCAACCTGGCTTATGTGTTTCCACCGTTTCCTCTCATTCCCAGGCTGGTAGCCAGGATCAAACAGGAGAGGGCCTCGGTGATCTTGATAGCCCCTGCGTGGCCATGCAGGACTTGGTATGCAGACCTGGTGAATATGTCATCGGTTCCACCATGTAAGCTACCTTTGAGACAGGACCTTCTTGTTCAGGGTCCATTCGAACATCCAAATCTGGTCTCCCTCCAGCTGACGGCTTGGAGATTGAACGCTTGATTCTATCAAAGCGTGGGTTTTCAGATTCTGTGATTGATACTCTGGTTCAGGCCAGAAAACCGGTAACTAGAAAGATTTACCATAAAATATGGAAAAGATATATCTGCTGGTGTGAATCCAAGGGATTATCTTGGAATAAGATAAAAATTCCTAAGATTCTTTCCTTTCTGCAAGAAGGTTTGGATAAAGGATTATCTGCGAGTTCTCTAAAGGGACAGATTTCTGCTTTATCTGTCTTACTACACAAACGACTGGCAGCTATGCCAGATGTTCAAGCATTTGTTCAGGCTCTGGTTAGGATCAAGCCTGTTTACAGACCTTTGACTCCTCCCTGGAGTTTAAATTTAGTTCTTTCAGTTCTTCAAGGGGTTCCGTTTGAACCTCTACATTCCATAGATATTAAGTTGTTATCTTGGAAAGTTTTGTTTTTGGTTGCTATTTCTTCTGCTAGAAGAGTTTCAGGGTTATCTGCTCTGCAGTGTTCTCCGCCCTATCTGGTGTTCCATGCAGATAAGGTGGTTTTGCGTACTAAGCCTGGTTTTCTTCCAAAGGTTGTTTCTAACAAAAATATTAACCAGGAGATAGTTGTACCTTCTTTGTGTCCGAATCCAGTTTCAAAGAAGGAACGTTTGTTACACAATTTGGACGTAGTCCGTGCTCTAAAATTCTATTTAGAAGCTACAAAAGATTTCAGACAAACATCTTCTCTGTTTGTCGTCTATTCTGGTAAAAGGAGAGGTCAAAAAGCGACTTCTATCTCTCTTTCCTTTTGGCTTAAAAGCATCATCCGATTGGCTTACGAGACTGCCGGACGGCAGCCTCCTGAAAGAATCACAGCTCACTCCACTAGGGCTGTGGCTTCCACATGGGCCTTCAAGAACGAGGCTTCTGTTGATCAGATATGTAAGGCAGCGACTTGGTCTTCACTGCACACTTTTGCCAAATTTTACAAATTTGATACTTTTGCTTCTTCGGAGGCTATTTTTGGGAGAAAGGTTTTGCAAGCCGTGGTGCCTTCCGTTTAGGTAACCTGATTTGCTCCCTCCCTTCATCCGTGTCCTAAAGCTTTGGTATTGGTTCCCACAAGTAAGGATGACGCCGTGGACCGGACACACCAATGTTGGAGAAAACAGAATTTATGCTTACCTGATAAATTACTTTCTCCAACGGTGTGTCCGGTCCACGGCCCGCCCTGGTTTTTTAATCAGGTCTGATGAATTATTTTCTCTAACTACAGTCACCACGGTACCATATGGTTTCTCCTATATTTTTCCTCCTGTCCGTCGGTCGAATGACTGGGGTGGGCGGAGCCTAGGAGGGACTATATGGCCAGCTTTGCTGGGACTCTTTGCCATTTCCTGTTGGGGAAGAGATATTCCCACAAGTAAGGATGACGCCGTGGACCAGACACACCGTTGGAGAAAGTAATTTATCAGGTAAGCATAAATTCTGTTTTTGTTTGTCGTCAATTGTGCACGTTTTTGCGTAATGAATTCGGAAAAGATAAACCACATATAAGAATTTGGTCAACACCTGAGTTATATCCAAGCAACAGTGCTATAATACAATTCTCTTACACATTGCACATTTTCTTTTTGCACTTTTATTCGCTTTTAATATGAGGATAAAAATCTGGTATTTTTTAATATTAAAGGGACACTGTACCCAAAAAATTTCTTGATTTAGATTGAGCATGAAATTTTAAGCAACTTTCTAATTTACTCCTATTATCAAATTTTCTTAATTCTCTTGTTATCTTTGTTTGAAATGCAAGAATGTAAGTTTAGATGCCGGCCCATTTTTGGTGAACAACCTGGGTTGTCCTTGCTGATTGGTGGATAAATTCATCCACCAATAAAAAAGTGCTGTCCAGAGTACTGAAACCAAAAAAAAGCTTAGATGCCTTCTTTTTTTCAAATAATGATAGCAAGAGAACGAAGAAAAATTGATAATAGGAGTAAATTAGAAAGTTGCTTAAAATTGCATGCTCTTTCTGAATTACAAAAGAAAAAAAATGGGTTCAGTGTCCCTTTAATAAAACAGGAATAAAAAAGGAATAAAAACAGAAAAACAGACACTACTGTGTTATTCATACTTATTGGTGTTTTTTTTATTAAAATGTAAGGTATTTTGGATACAATTGTTTGAATTCGAAAAGTACTACATTGTTGTAAATTAGAAGCATAAACATTTTTTTTATTTATTTTGCCTGCTTTTGCTCTAAAATACCTCTAAATAACGTGCCTCCAGAGAGGCGGTCGTGTCTCCATCATAATTCAGTTTGGTGAATTTGCTGACCCTGCAATATTTTGCACAGTGATTGGTTAGCCTAGAGCACAAGTTCATTTATGTCTGTCGCTCATTGGCCACTGCAAGGAAGATCAGGAACATAGATTACAGCAGACTTTTCAGTGGGTATATCCATGAATACATCTTGATCTGCAAAACCTTTAAATAACAGTGTAAAATTATTTTACGACATTTATTTTGTATGCAGATCTTTTGCAAATGCTACTTGAAGCTAGAATGTAATCTAGCCTTTTCTGTGGTGAATGTTAGCATATAAGTATTTTTTAAATATTTGAAATGCTAGGTATTACCTATTAATAAATTCTGAAAATATGTTAAACAACAAATATGCTTAAAGGGACACTAAACCCAATTTTTTTCTTTAATGATTTAGATAGAGCATGCAATTTTAAGCAACTTTCCAGTTTACTCCTATTATCAATTTTTCTTCATTCTCTTGCTACCTTTATTTAAAAAGCAGGAATGTAAAGCTTAAGAGCTGGCCCATTTTTGGTTGAGAACCTGGGTTATGCTTGTTTATGGGTTTGCTAAATGTAGCCACCAATAAGCAAGCACTATCCAGGGTGCTCAACCTAAAATAGGCTGGCTCTTAAGCTTTAAATTCCTGCTTTTTAAATAAAGATAGCAAGAGAACGAAGACAAATTGATAGTAGCAGTAAATTAGAAATTTGCTTAAAATTGCTGCTCTATCTGAATCATTAAATAAAAATGTGGGTTTAGTATCCGTTTAAAGGGACATGAAACCCAAGTTTTCTTTCATGATACAGATAGAGCATGACATTTTAACCCCTTAATGACCAAGGACGTACGCCACACGTCCTAAAAAAAAATACAGTTAATGACCGAGGACGTGTGGCGTACGTCCTTGGTCTGGAAAGCAGCTGGAAGCAATCCTGCTCGCTTCCAGCTGCTTTCCGGTTATTGCAGTGATGCCTCGATATGGAGGCATCCTGCAATAACCCCCCTTGGACATCCGATGCAGAGAGAGCCACTCTGTGGCCCTCTCTGCACCAGACATCGGTGGCCGGTATCGTTGGTGGGTGGGAGCAAGTCTGGGAGGCGGGTGGGCGGCCATCGATGTGCCGAGTGGAGGGAAGGGGGGCGGGATCGGGGGCGGAACCGTCGGGAGCGCGCACGTGCACGGTGGGCGGCGGGCGGTCGCGTGCAGGGGGCGGGAGCGGGAGGGAACCGCTACACTACAGAAAAATAAAGCTGTTAAAAGTTAAAATAAAAAGTTTTAAAAAGTTAGAAATAAACAGCTAAGGGATCTGGAAGGGATGGGGGGTTTGTCTTGGGGGGGGGAAGCTACACTACAGAAAAGGGCATTTTTTTTAATAAAAAGGCACATTTGTTACTAAACTGGGTATTGGCAGACAGCTGCCAGTACCCAAGATGGCGCCCATTAAGGCAGAGGGGGAGGGTTAGAGAGCTGTTTGGTGGGGGATCAGTGAGGTTGGGGACTAAGGGGGGATCCTACACAGCAGCATATGTAAATATGCCAAAAAACACAAAAAAAAGCCCAAGTATAGCTTTTATTTTAGTACTGGCAGAGTTTCTGCCAGTACTTAAGATGGCGGGGACAATTGTGGGGTGGGGGAGGGAAGAGAGCTGTTTGGGAGGGATCAGGGGGTCTCATGTTTCAGGTGGGAGGCTGAGCTCTACACTAAAGCTAAAATTAACCCTGCAAGCTACATAATTTACCCCTTCACTGCTAGCCATAATACACGTGTGAAATGCAGCGGCATTTGGCGGCCTTCTAATTACCAAAAAGCAACGCCAAAGCCATATATGTCTGCTATTTCTGAACAAAGGGGATCCCAGAGAAGCATTTACAACCATTTGTGCCATAATTGCACAAGCTGTTTGTAAATGATTTCAGTGAGAAACCTAAAATTGTGAAAAATGTAACGTTTTTTTTTAATTTGATCGCATTTGGCGGTGAAATGGTGGCATGAAATATACCAAAATTGGCCTAGATCAATACTTGGGGTTGTCTACTACACTACACTAAAGCTAAAAGTATCCCTAAAAGCTCCCTACATGCTCCATAATTAACCCCTTCACTGCTGGGCATAATACACGTGTAGTGCGCAGTGGCATTTAGCAGCCTTCTAATTACTAAAAAGCAACGCCAAAGCCATATATGTCTGCTATTTCTGAACAAAGGGGATCCCAGAGAAGCATTTACAACCATTTAAGCCATAATTGCACAAGCTGTTTGTAAATAATTTCAGTGAGAAACCAAAAGTTTGTGAAAAAATTAGTAAAAAAGTGAACGATTTTTTGTATTTAATCGCATTTGGCGGTGAAATGGTGGCATGAAATATACCAAAATGGGCCTAGATGAATACTTTGGGATGTCTTCTAAAAAAAAATATATACATGTCAATGGATATTCAGAGATTCCTGAAAGATATTAGTGTTCTAATGTAACTAGCGCTAATTTTGAAAAATAATGGTTTGGAAATAGCAAAGTGCTACTTGTATTTATGGCCCTATAACTTACAAAAAAAGCAAAGAACATGTAAACATTGGGTATTTCTAAACACAGGACAAAATTTAGAAACTATTTAGCATGGTGTTTTTTGGTGGTTGTAGATGTGTAACAGATTTTGGGGGTGAAAGTTAGAAAAAGTGTGTTTTTTTCAATTTTTTCCTCATATTTTATAATTTTTTTTTATAGTAAATTATAAGATATGATGAAAATAATGGTATCTTTAGAAAGTCCATTTAATGGCGAGAAAAACGGTATATAATATGTGTGGGTACAGTAAATGAGTAAGAGGAAAATTACAGCTAAACACAAACACCGCAGAAATGTAAAAATAGCCTTGGTCCCAAACGGACAGAAAATGGAAAAGTGCTGTGGTCATTAAGGGGTTAAACAACTTTATCAAATGTTCTTTGTTCTCTAGGTAACTTTTGGTGATAAAGCAGGGATGTAATCTCTGGAGCGTGCTTGTGTCTGAATCATTATATGGCAACAGGTTTGCAAGAATGTTATCCATTTGGTAGAACACTAGGTGGCAGCACTATGTTCTGCCATGTACTGTTCCAGAAACCTACCTAGGTATCTCTTCAACTCAGAATATCATGGGAACAAAGCACATTTCATAACAGAAGTAAATATGAAACTGTTTTAAAATGGTATGCTCTGTCTGAATCGCAAAAGAAAATCCTTAGGATTCTTTATTTCTTTCCTTTAAAACAATGCACGGTATTTGGATGAGTAAAATATTTATACAAATATTCAGGCTGTAAATTTGATTAAAGGGACTGTAATATAAAATGTTAAAATGATTAGTTATATGAAGTAAAGAAACTTTGCAATACACTTTCATTATTTATTTTGTCCCCATTTCCTGAAATTCAACATGAAATTTGTGGGCTTTCCAATTCCTTTTAAAAGAGGAAATGAAGACTCCAGACTTAAATTGACGGTCTAGTCAAAATTAAACTTTCATGATTCAGATAGGGCATGCAATTTTAAACAACTCTCCAATTTACTTCTATTATCTAATTTGCTCAATTGTTTAGATATCCTTTGTTGAAGAAATAGCAATGTACATGTGTGAGCCAATCACACAAGGCCTTAATGTGTAGCAACCAATCAACAGCTACTGAGCATATCTAGATATGCTTTTCAGCAAGTGATATCAAGAGAATGAAGCAAATTAGATAATAGACGTAAATTACAAAGTAGTTTAAAATGACATGCTCTTTCTAAATCATGAAAGAAAAAATTGGGTTTCATGTCCCTTTAATGAGGAATTAAAGTATATATAGTGCTCCTGGCACTATCACTGGCATCTTTAGTTAGAAGAGCAGCTCATGCACACATAATTATTTCCAGGCTGCCCTACTAGCTAAAGAATCGAGGCGCATGCACTATGCAATGTATCGGTACAAGCAGAACTTACTAATTGGCCTCAGCAGAGAATTAAAACTAAGTTAAAGCGTGTTGGTTGGATTATTGTTTTGCTATAATATACCTTGATAAAAGAGTTCTTCGTAATAGCATGTCAGGATTAAAAGTTTATATAATAGTATAACATTGCATATTGTATAGGGGTGGATTTATCAAAGGCTTTCGCCGGCCTTCGAGCCCTTACGACTGCAGGTTCTCGCAAGAGAACCTGCAGTTTGTATTTATGAAGCAGCGGTCATCAGACCGCTGTTTCTCTAACCTATTCGCCACTTCTTAGGTGGCGAATTTCAATCTCTATGATCAATTCCGACCGGGGAGATTGACAGCTCCTGCTTGCGCGTGATTGACTGTGCACGGGCAGGGGGTGGCGTTGCACAAGAGCTCAAAATTGCATTCTTGTGCAATGCTTATTTCCGGCAGGGGAATTCAGCCTGCCAGAGGCGAGTTGCGGGGGACAGGGGCGCATATTTACGCCCCTGTCTACCTTAGATTGATAAATCAACCCCATAATAGTGTATATTGTGCTTTGTGATGTATATATGACTTTAGGATTTGAGAGGGTTAAAATAGGAAAGGCTGGTTGTATGTTATGTACCAATCATGAGGAAGCAGCTATATTTAAATGGATGTGAATGTCCTTTGGTCTATGAGAAAGGTCTAAGCTGAAATGCGTCAGTTTGTCCTGCAGTAAGGATAGCTTTTAATATTTTTGTATTTCCATATAAAGTGATATTTTTTGGAATAAAATAAATATATCTCTGAGCACTTATATACATCTTTTTGTAAGTTCATACAACATGATGGTTCCCATTGCTTTATGAGAACTAAACCTTTACGTCAGTGCTTTAAACATCTGACTGATATTTTTTTTTAATACAGACCACAAAAACAAGAATGTATATTTGTTATTTTTAAATGGGAAATTTTGACATTTACTGTAATGTTAAATTACCATTTGTATGTTAATGTGCTTAGGGACATTTTAGTTTTTTTCTGAATAGTGGAAAAACATGTAACCTTTCCTTAAGAGCGCCTGTTATTTTTTAGACGTTGTGGGAGAACAAAATGATGACCATATAGGTTTCCCCTAAGGGAAAGTTCTGAGTGACGTAATGTAACTTGTGCCTCTGCTGAACTCACAAAAAGGGAAGTTTTCTCAATATTTGTGCTGCCTACTCATATATACAGTTTGCTTTCCTTCGGAAACTCTGACTAGAAATAAAAATGTAAAAGGAGATAAAACGCCTCTTAAAGGGACACTAAACCCAAATGTTTTCTTTCATGATTCAGATAGAGCATGTGATTTTAAGCAACTTTATAATTTACTCCAATTATCAATTTGTATTTGTTCTCTTGCTATCTTTATTTAAAAAGCAGGAATGTGATGCATAGGAGCTGGCCCCTTTTTGGTTGATAACCTGGGTTATGCTTGTTTATTGGTGGCTAAATGTCAGCCACAAATAAGCAAGCGCTATCCATGGTGCTGAACCTAAAATGGGCTGGCTGCTAAGATCGTTGAAATGTCAAGTTTACTAGTCCTTTAAATTATGAGGTTTTAATTAGTTTAAGAAAAAGCCTCTAATACAAATGCAAGTTTAGACTTGTGACGTATCTGGTTCCCTAGCTTGTCTGCCCAGTACCATAAACTATATATGGCAAGTATAATACCATTGAAATACAAAACTAGCCTAACTTCCAAAATTAATATAAAATCCAGCTTTACTTGCAAATATTTTGTTCTTAATGAAAATAATGGAGTGTAATTTCAAATAAAGTATAAATTAGATAGATTAAGTGAGACAAAAATATAGATAAAATTAGGTTTAATACATTATAAAAAAAGTACAGTATAAACCTAAACACATATAAAAAAGCTCTTTGGCTTACAGATAAAAACAATTAAGTAATACTTGCACTGTAAATGCAGCACAGTAGTGTGGGGCAGAAAATAACACAAAGCTAGACCAACAACTTACGCAAACACAAACGGCTGACTGACAGTTCCATGGATTCTACTACGCGTTTCTAGCTTCACGCCTCTTCATCAGGTGCTATGTGTTGTATGGTTACAAGCTCTGTATATGGCATCAGCCCTTCCTTATTCTAATGGAAACACTGACTGTGTTAAACAGATTTTTGAAACCGCATAAACAGAAATTCTTTGTTAAAGGTCGGTATCTGGAGCACTAAATGGTAGGAAATAGTGCTGCCATCTAGTGTTAATGGTTAACATTCTTGCAAAACTGCTGCCATATAATGTTCCAGTCACATGTACGTTCCTGAGCTTACTTCCCTGCTTTTCAACAAAAGATACCAAGAGAACAAAGAAAATTTGATAATAGAAGAAAATAGTTTAAAATTGCATGCTCCTTCTGAATTATGAAATAAAAATGTTGGGTTACATGTCCCTTTCTTAAAGGGACATGAAACTTTTCTTTCATTGTAGAGAATACAATTTTAAAAACGTTTCCATTTTACTTCTATTATCAAATGGGCTTTGTTCTAATGTTTTTCTTGGTTGAAGAGATATCTAGATAGGTAGTGTGCACATTTATGGAGTACTACATGACAGGAAAAAGAGCTGCACTCTAGTGCTCTTGCTAATTTATAATATCATTGCTAACCTGCTGCCATATAGTGCTGTAGATAAGTGCACACGCCTGAACTTATCTTCCGGCTTTTCAACAAAGGATAACAAGAAAACAAAGACAATTTGATAATAGAAGTAAATTGGAAAGTTGTTAAAAGTTGTATATGCTATCTGAATCATTAAATCATTTTGTGTCCCTTTAACATATAAGAGTGCAATTGAACATTAATTTAATGACATATTGTAGGTTATATATTTGTCTTATTATTTAGCTAATATTAATTTACTTTGTTAATAAAACAGCATTTTATAGAAATAAAGAGCTATTCAAATTAGCAAAATGTATGAAGATAACTTACATAATACCTTGTGTTAATGGAAAGCAGCAGGATATATAATATTGTCCTTTGGCACCCTGATGTTCTTTAGTTATTCTCAAAGATGCTAATGTAAAAGAGCTAAAGGAACCCTCAAGTCAAAATGTACTTTAATGATTCATACAGAGCATGCAATTTTAAGCAACTTTCTAATTTACTCCTATTATCAATTTTTCTTTGTTCTCTTGGTATCTTTATTTGAAAAGGCAAGAATGTAAGCTTAGGAGACGACCCATTTTTGGTTTAGCACCTGGGTAGCACTCTCTGATTGGTGTCTAAATATAGCTACCAATCAGCAAGCGCTACCCAGGTGCTGAACCAAAAATGGGCCAGCTCCTGAGCTTACATTCAAATAAAGATAGCAAGAGAACAAAGAAAATATAATATGAGTAAATTAGAATGTTGCTTAAAATTGCATGCTCTGTCTGAATTATGAAAGTTTAATTTTGACTAAACTATTCCTTTAAGTTGAAGAAGCTGATAAAAATGTAAGAAAGAGACGTAAAAAGCAGAAATAAGATAAACAATGACTTGCTACAAAATAATCAGAATCACAGTGTATATAGGGGGCACCTTGGCTATAGCAGAGAAGTAACAAACACTAATCAAAGAAGATATCAGGTTTGGAAGTGATCTCCAGCCCTGGTTTACATTATGTGCTGCACATTTAGTACCATGGCCTAGAAGCACAGTCCTTTATTAGCACATGACTATATATTCACTAACAGAGGTTGTTTTATCTGATCATTTGAGTTGTGTACCACTTAATGACCCTTCATCTTTTTATGCTGAATCAGAGATCTATTATTATCAACACTGAGGCAAAGGCGTAAAGCATTTTTATCACATTAATTTCCTTCACATAATGGATTTCTATTAAGGGTTGCACTTAATATGTTCCTGTTGTTAAACACAGATGCATATATCTATGTAGTGTTGGTTTATATACACATACACCCTTGACCATTTATCTTCTCAGCCCCCCTAGAACCCTTCCCCAGTCATTTGGACCTTCCTTATTAACACTTTTGTTCCCATTTATTAAGTCTTAATTCAGCCTCACTTTATTTCTATAGCATTATTTCTATAGCATTTCAAATATAAGCATTTTTGCAATATACTTCCATTAGCAAAAATGCTCCTAGTAAAAGTTATTACGTTTTTTCTGCAGCATACGCAAATATCCTGTGAAGGCCTGTGAACCAATATTCCAACACCAAAACTTCTCAGAAAGCTGGCAGTGTTGTGTATTGTTTCTGAAGATGTGATTTGTGTCTTGCAAGCCACTGCTGACTCTCTGAGAAAGTGTAGTGTCTGGATACTGGTGCACAGACCTTCACAGGATATGTGGGTATGCTGCAGAAAAAAATTACTTTTACTAGAAGCATTTTTGCTAATGGAAGTATATTGGAAAACATGCTTATATTTCAAATTAAAGTGCACCTATGCACATTTAAGTTTTTGACATTTTTTATCCCTTTAAGGATATTGGAAATCACAGTAGCAAGTGATCATAGTTTATACCAAGTTTTCAGAAGCGTTAAAAAAGAAAGAGGTGTTAAGGATTGCACACTAGCGCATCTAACAACTAGCAACTTGTAATATGGGCAAAATAAGTGTGCAACTACCGCGTTGCTCTTAGCCAATGAAAGTATAGGGCATGCTGTAACATGCAGGAAAAGTTCTCTGCTTACTCAAGTTAAACAACTTGTGATATTAGATTTTCTGCTATTGGTTGTGCAGGATAATCAATAAGTTTTAATCTGGTGTATAATTAAAGGGACTTGAAACCCAAAAAAATATATTTCATGATTCAGATAGAGAATACAATTATAAAACAATTTTCGGTTTACGTCTGTTATCAAAGTTGCTTCATTCTTATGTTGTTCTTTGTTGAAGAGATATCTAGATAGATAGCGTGCACAGATCTGGAGCAATAGAAGACAGGACATAGTGCCCTTGCTAATATATAATGTTGCAAAACTGCTGCCATATAGTGCTGCGGACACATGCACACTCCTGAACATACCTTCCTGGTTTTGACATTGCATGTGTCTTGTCTTTCCTTCCAGAAAGTTAGTGAGAGGCACCCTAAAAAAGATCTAAAGAGGTTTCATGAAAAGTTACAATTTTATTCACAGAAGCTTGCAGACCTGCGAGGCCTTGCATTAACAGCTTTCTTCTTTTTATTAATCTAGTCTCTCCCCTGGGTCAATGATCAGCTTGGAGTGTGCTCCCATTCACTTTAAAGGGACATGCATGAATACATACCTAAATATCTGCTTAAAACATGTTTTTATAAGCTTTTAAAGTTGTTGCTTTGTTAGAATATTGTTCAGTCATGGAAGTTTCATTTTGACGTTACCGACTCCTTAAAGGGATAGTAAAGTCCAAATTAAACTTTCATGATTCAGCTAGGACATGTAATCTTAAACAACTTTCTAATTTACTTTTATCATCAAATTTGCTTTGTTCTCTTGGTATTCTTAGTTGAAAGCTAAACTTAGGTAGTCTCATATGCTAATTTTTAAGCCCTTGAAGACTGCTTCTTATCTGAATGCATTTGCCAGTTTTTCACAGTTGGAGGGTGTTAGTTCATGTGTTTCATATAAATAACATTGTGCTCATGCACGTGGAGTTATTTAAGAGTCAACACTAATTGCCTGTAATGCAAGTCTGTCAAAAGATCTGAGATAAGGAGGCAGACTACAGAAGCTTAGATACAAGGTAATTACAGAGGTAAAAAAGTATATTTCTATAACAGTGTTGGTTATGCAAAACATTTTTGGTGTTTACTATCCCTTTAATTAATCATTTTATAAGGAGTTTTTTTTTTATTTTACCGCCCCTTTAATGGACCACATGAGGCCCTCTGTACTTGTTGATAGATGCATGCCATAGATTTGTGGCCCCAGGAAAAAGGAGAACTGAAAATATGTGCTTTGGGGACTTGTTCTGATGGACACGCCGTCTATTTTGTGTTCTGATTGGTTCACAGCTGTCCAGATGTGTATTTCTGGTGTAATTCAGGCTGCTAAACAGAGCTCTGCTAAGATCTGCTAATAAGATTTTTTTTTGTCTATTTAAGTTTATACTACTTACATTGTTTACAAGGGAATTATTCTGTCAAGCCCCTGAATAATATTTCTTTGCTCAGAATTTCAGTTCTATGGCCAAGAATGCTCGAGTTTGTACATGAATATGCTGTATCAGATTACAGTAATACAAAATGCCTTTCTCTTTTGATTGTGATGATCATTTTCTTTCTATTTAGTTTTTTTCTGTCTTTGCCTTTTTTCTGTTCCTTGGCCTCTCTGTCTCTCTCTCACACAACATTATTATCTCTCTGTCTCTCTGTGTGGCTCACATATTGTGTGTGTAAATGCTTATTTAAGTGGACACTTTATTCAAAAACGTTCTGCCTTGTGTATAAAAGAGTGGAATGTAAACACATGGAACATATATATTTAAACGCTTTTTGTAAGGCGTTCTAAACCAAACTGGATTTCTCCAACATAGGTGTGTCCGGTCCACGGCGTCATCCTTACTTGTGGGATATTCTCTTCCCCAACAGGAAATGGCAAAGAGCCCAGCAAAGCTGGTCACATGATCCCTCCTAGGCTCCGCCTACCCTAGTCATTCTCTTTGCCGTTGTACAGGCAACATCTCCACGGAGATGGCTTAGAGTTTTTTAGTGTTTAACTGTAGTTTTTATTATTCAATCAAGAGTTTGTTATTTTGAAATAGTGCTGGTATGTACTATTTACTCAGAAACAGAAAAGAGATGAAGATTTCTGTTTGTATGAGGAAAATGATTTTAGCAACCGTCACTAAAATCCATGGCTGTTCCACACAGGACTGTTGAGAGCAATTAACTTCAGTTGGGGGAACAGTGAGCAGTCTCTTGCTGCTTGAGGTATGACACATTCTAACAAGACGATGTAATGCTGGAAGCTGTCATTTTCCCTATGGGATCCGGTAAGCCATGTTTATTACGATCGTAAATAAGGGCTTCACAAGGGCTTATTAAGACTGTAGACTTTTTCTGGGCTAAATCGATTCATTATTAACACATATTTAGCCTTGAGGAATCATTTTATTTGGGTATTTTGATATAATAATATCGGCAGGCACTGTTTTAGACACCTTATTCTTTAGGGGCTTTCCCAAAGCATAGGCAGAGCCTCATTTTCGCGCCGGTGTTGCGCACTTGTTTTTGAGAGGCATGGCATGCAGTCGCATGTGAGAGGAGCTCTGATACTTAGAAAAGACTTTCTGAAGGCGTCATTTGGTATCGTATTCCCCTTTGGGCTTGGTTGGGTCTCAGCAAAGCAGATACCAGGGACTGTAAAGGGGTTAAAGTTCAAAACGGCTCCGGTTCCGTTATTTTAAGGGTTAAAGCTTCCAAATTTGGTGTGCAATACTTTTAAGGCTTTAAGACACTGTGGTGAAAATTTGGTGAATTTTGAACAATTCCTTCATGTTTTTTCGCAATTGCAGTAATAAAGTGTGTTCAGTTTAAAATTTAAAGTGACAGTAACGGTTTTATTTTAAAACGTTTTTTGTACTTTGTTATCAAGTTTATGCCTGTTTAACATGTCTGAACTACCAGATAGACTGTGTTCTGAATGTGGGGAAGCCAGAATTCCTATTCATTTAAATAAATGTGATTTATGTGACAATGACAATGATGCCCAAGATGATTCCTCAAGTGAGGGGAGTAAGCATGGTACTGCATCATTCCCTCCTTCGTCTACACGAGTCTTGCCCACTCAGGAGGCCCCTAGTACATCTAGCGCGCCAATACTCCTTACTATGCAACAATTAACGGCTGTAATGGATAATTCTGTCAAAAACATTTTAGCCAAAATGAACACTTATCAGCGTAAGCGCGACTGCTCTGTTTTAGATACTGAAGAGCATGACGACGCTGATAATAATGTTTCTGAAGGGCCCCTAACCCAGTCTGATGGGGCCAGGGAGGTTTTGTCTGAGGGAGAAATTACTGATTCAGGGAACATTTCTCAACATGCTGAACCTGATGTGATTACATTTAAATTTAAGTTGGAACATCTCCGCATTCTGCTTAAGGAGGTATTATCCACTCTGGATGATTGTGACAAGTTGGTCATCCCAGAGAAACTATGTAAAATGGACAAGTTCCTAGAGGTGCCGGGGCTCCCAGAAGCTTTTCCTATACCCAAGCGGGTGGCGGACATTGTTAATAAAGAATGGGAAAGGCCCGGTATTCCTTTCGTCCCTCCCCCCATATTTAAAAAATTGTTTCCTATGGTCGACCCCAGAAAGGACTTATGGCAGACAGTCCCCAAGGTCGAGGGAGCGGTTTCCACTTTAAACAAACGCACCACTATACCCATAGAGGATAGTTGTGCTTTCAAAGATCCTATGGATAAAAAATTAGAAGGTTTGCTTAAAAAGATGTTTGTTCAGCAGGGTTACCTTCTACAACCAATTTCATGCGTTGTCCCTGTCGCTACAGCCGCATGTTTCTGGTTCGATGAGCTGATAAAGGCGGTCGATAGTGATTCTCCTCCTTATGAGGAGATTATGGACAGAATCAATGCTCTCAAATTGGCTAATTCTTTTACCCTAGACGCCACTTTGCAATTGGCTAGGTTAGCGGCTAAGAATTCTGGGTTTGCTATTGTGGCGCGCAGAGCGCTTTGGTTGAAATCTTGGTCGGCTGATGCGTCTTCCAAGAACAAGCTACTTAACATTCCTTTCAAGGGGAAAACGCTGTTTGGCCCTGACTTGAAAGAGATTATCTCTGATATCACTGGGGGTAAGGGCCACGCCCTTCCTCAGGATCGGCCTTTCAAGGCAAAAAATAAACCTAATTTCCGTCCCTTTCGTAGAAACGGACCAGCCCAAAGTGCTACGTCCTCTAAGCAAGAGGGTAATACTTCTCAAGCCAAGCCAGCTTGGAGACCAATGCAAGGCTGGAACAAGGGAAAGCAGGCCAAGAAACCTGCCACTGCTACCAAGACAGCATGAAATGTTGGCCCCCGATCCGGGACCGGATCTGGTGGGGGGCAGACTCTCTCTCTTCGCTCAGGCTTGGGCAAGAGATGTTCTGGATCCTTGGGCGCTAGAAATAGTCTCCCAAGGTTATCTTCTGGAATTCAAGGGGCTTCCCCCAAGGGGGAGGTTCCACAGGTCTCAGTTGTCTTCAGACCACATAAAAAGACAGGCATTCTTACATTGTGTAGAAGACCTGTTGAAAATGGGAGTGATTCATCCTGTTCCATTAAGAGAACAAGGGATGGGGTTCTACTCCAATCTGTTCATAGTTCCCAAAAAAGAGGGAACGTTCAGACCAATCTTAGATCTCAAGATCTTAAACAAGTTTCTCAGGGTTCCATCGTTCAAGATGGAAACCATTCGAACTATTCTTCCATCCAGGAAGGTCAATTCATGACCACGGTGGATTTAAAGGATGCGTATCTACATATTCCTATCCACAAGGAACATCATCGGTTCCTAAGGTTCGCATTCCTGGACAAGCATTACCAGTTCGTGGCGCTTCCTTTCGGATTAACCACTGCTCCAAGGATTTTCACAAAGGTACTAGGGTCCCTTCTAGCTGTGCTAAGACCAAGGGGCATTGCTGTAGTACCTTATTTGGACGACATTCTGATTCAAGCGTCGTCCCTTCCTCAAGCAAAGGCTCACACGGACATAATCCTGGCCTTTCTCAGATCTCACGGATGGAAAGTGAACGTGGAAAAGAGTTCTCTATCTCCGTCAACAAGGGTTCCCTTCTTGGGAACAATAATAGACTCCTTAGAAATGAGGATATTTCTGACAGAGGCCAGAAAAACAAAGCTTCTAGACTCTTGTCGGATACTTCATTCCGTTCCTCTTCCTTCCATAGCTCAGTGCATGGAAGTGATCGGGTTGATGGTAGCGGCAATGGACATAGTTCCTTTTGCGCGCATTCATCTAAGACCATTACAACTGTGCATGCTCAGTCAGTGGAATGGGGATTATACAGACTTGTCTCCGAAGATACAAGTAAATCAGAGGACCAGAGACTCACTCCGTTGGTGGCTGTCCCTGGACAACCTGTCACAAGGGATGACATTCCGCAGACCAGAGTGGGTCATTGTCACGACCGACGCCAGTCTGATGGGCTGGGGCGCGGTCTGGGGATCCCTGAAAGCTCAGGGTCTTTGGTCTCGGGAAGAATCTCTCCTACCGATAAATATTCTGGAACTGAGAGCGATATTCAATGCTCTCAAGGCTTGGCCTCAGCTAGCGAGGGCCAAGTTCATACGGTTTCAATCAGACAACATGACAACTGTTGCGTACATCAACCATCAGGGGGGAACAAGGAGTTCCCTAGCGATGGAAGAAGTGACCAAAATCATTCTATGGGCGGAGTCTCACTCCTGCCACCTGTCCGCTATCCACATCCCAGGAGTGGAAAATTGGGAAGCGGATTTTCTGAGTCGTCAGACATTGCATCCGGGGGAGTGGGAACTCCATCCGGAAATCTTTGCCCAAGTCACTCAGCTGTGGGGCATTCCAGACATGGATCTGATGGCCTCTCGTCAGAACTTCAAAGTTCCTTGCTACGGGTCCAGATCCAGGGATCCCAAGGCGGCTCTAGTGGATGCACTAGTAGCACCTTGGACCTTCAAACTAGCTTATGTGTTCCCGCCGTTTCCTCTCATCCCCAGGCTGGTAGCCAGGATCAATCAGGAGAGGGCGTCGGTGATCTTGATAGCTCCTGCGTGGCCACGCAGGACTTGGTATGCAGATCTGGTGAATATGTCATCGGCTCCACCTTGGAAGCTACCTTTGAGACGAGACCTTCTTGTTCAGGGTCCGTTCGAACATCCGAACCTGGTTTCACTCCAGCTGACTGCTTGGAGATTGAACGCTTGATCTTATCGAAGCGAGGGTTCTCAGATTCTGTTATCGATACTCTTGTTCAGGCCAGAAAGCCTGTAACTAGAAAGATTTACCACAAAATTTGGAAAAAATATATCTGTTGGTGTGAATCTAAAGGATTCCCTTGGGACAAGGTTAAGATTCCTAAGATTCTATCCTTCCTTCAAGAAGGATTGGAAATAGGATTATCTGCAAGTTCCCTGAAGGGACAGATTTCTGCCTTGTCTGTGTTACTTCACAAAAAGCTGGCAGCTGTGCCAGATGTTCAAGCCTTTGTTCAGGCTCTGGTTAGAATTAAGCCTGTTTACAAACCTTTGACTCCTCCTTGGAGTCTCAATTTAGTTCTTTCAGTTCTTCAGGGGGTTCCGTTTGAACCCTTACATTCCGTTGATATTAAGTTATTATCTTGGAAAGTTTTGTTTTTAGTTGCAATTTCTTCTGCTAGAAGAGTTTCAGAATTATCTGCTCTGCAGTGTTCTCCTCCTTATCTGGTGTTCCATGCAGATAAGGTGGTTTTACGTACTAAACCTGGTTTTCTTCCAAAAGTTGTTTCTAACAAAAACATTAACCAGGAGATTATCGTACCTTCTCTGTGTCCGAAACCAGTTTCAAAGAAGGAACGTTTGTTGCACAATTTGGATGTTGTTCGCGCTCTAAAATTCTATTTAGAAGCTACAAAGGATTTTAGACAAACATCTTCCTTGTTTGTTGTTTATTCCGGTAAAAGGAGAGGTCAAAAAGCAACTTCTACCTCTCTCTCTTTTTGGATTAAAAGCATCATCAGATTGGCTTACGAGACTGCCGGACGGCAGCCTCCCGAAAGAATCACAGCTCATTCCACTAGGGCTGTGGCTTCCACATGGGCCTTCAAGAACGAGGCTTCTGTTGATCAGATATGTAGGGCAGCGACTTGGTCTTCACTGCACACTTTTACCAAATTTTACAAGTTTGATACTTTTGCTTCTTCCGAGGCTATTTTTGGGAGAAAGGTTTTGCAAACCGTGGTGCCTTCCATTTAGGTGACCTGATTTGCTCCCTCCCTTCATCCGTGTCCTAAAGCTTTGGTATTGGTTCCCACAAGTAAGGATGACGCCGTGGACCGGACACACCTATGTTGGAGAAAACAGAATTTATGTTTACCTGATAAATTACTTTCTCCAACGGTGTGTCCGGTCCACGGCCCGCCCTGGTTTTTTTAATCAGGTCTGATAATTTATTTTCTTTAACTACAGTCACCACGGTACCATATGGTTTCTCCTATGCAAATATTCCTCCTTAACGTCGGTCGAATGACTGGGGTAGGCGGAGCCTAGGAGGGATCATGTGACCAGCTTTGCTGGGCTCTTTGCCATTTCCTGTTGGGGAAGAGAATATCCCACAAGTAAGGATGACGCCGTGGACCGGACACACCGTTGGAGAAAGTAATTTATCAGGTATACATAAATTCTGTTTTTTTAAAAGACATGGAGTCTCATTCAACCCATAAAGACAAAGTACTGTAGTGTTAGGACCAGTTAACATTGTAACACCTTGTAAGTTGGTGACTGGCTAAGCAGAATATGGCTATATTGTGTGACAGATCCCAATTTTAATATAAAAGCATAGCTGTTTTTTTTATTTTGTGTGTGTGAGAGTATTGCTTCAAACTTGAGAAAGGGAGGAATATCCCGAAAGCTTGTTTACTTATAAATATTTAGTTAGTTCAATAAAGAAAGTATCATTGTTCAATGCAATACTATTGTTATTTTGGTATTTAAATCACTGGACTGCTACTCCAAACAACATGTTGATATATATATATATATATCTATATATATACTGTGTGTGTATATATATATATATATATATACTAGTGTTAAAGCCCGTGTACACGGCCCAAAATGTCCCCCTCCAAGATAATTTTCCTGGCCTTTACTCCCCCCTCCACTCTAGGATTCCCCTTTACCTCCTTCTCCCTCCTTTCCCCTCCCTCCTTCCACCTCCCTGCCGCTCTTAGCATACATTTTTGATGTAGTGTAGCAGTCCCACCTGTTAGTGCTTCTCCTGCCCCCCTCCAACGATGGGCCGCCCACCCGCCTCCCTCCTAACCCTCCCACACCACCAACGATCGACACCACCGCTGCCCGATGCAGCAGAGATACTAAAAGTAGCGAGATCGCAGCATAGGTCCTTAAGGGCTTAATGACCAGCGCCGTCCTCGCGCTTGTCTTGCTCAGTCTCTACTGCGCATTGGCGCTGGTCATTAAGGGGTTAAGGCCAGGTATGTTTGTCTCGTGCAGCCTCTACTGCGCATGACTGCGTCGGACAAACATGCTTGGCCCTTTATTATATAGGATATATATATATTTATATATAAATATATATATATATATATATATATATATATATATATATAAAACAGTCCCAATGTGAATCCGCCCTCGTGGGTTCAGCCACCCGGTTGTTCTGTGTAACTATAATAGTTCCCACAAAGACAGAAACAAACCAGGATTTTTCCAAATAAAAGAGTCAAATTTATTGATTTTTCAGGGAATAAAACTCCCCTTCTTCAGAACATGCTGAAGAAGGGGAGTTTTATTCCCCGAAACGTCAATAAATTTGACTCTTTTATTTGGGAAAATCCTGGTTTGTTTCTGTCTTTGTGGGAACTATATATATATATATATATATATATATATATATATATATATATATATATATATATATATACATACGTATATATTATATATATATATGTATATATATACATATATATATATATATATATATATATATATATATATACACATACATATATAATCTGAAGAAAAAAAAATTTGAGAAATGTTAATATAAATACAGGTAGAAAACCCTTTATCCAAACTTCTTGGGACCAGAAAAGGTTTGGATTTTGGAATACTTGCATCTTTAAAATGGGACAGTTGTGGGAGGGGAAGGAGCCAAGTGTAAACAGCAATCTTATGCAGGGTGGATTTGATTTAAATCACAATTGAAATCACTAATCAGTAAGATTTAAATCATGGTTTTAATTTTTATAATAACTGTTCAGATTATGTTTCCGGTTACATCAGACCATTACTGATTTGGATATATGTCATTAGATATGCATAGTTAGATAATTGAAATGAATTAAAGGGACACTCAAGTCACAATTAAACTTTCATGATTCAGACAGAGCATGTCATTTTAAAAAGCTTTCCATTTTACTTCTATTAAGAAAATGTGCAGTCTTTTTATAGTTACACTTTTTGAGTCACCAGCTCCTACTGAGAATTTGCAACAAGTTACAGACTAAATTCTATTGAATTGTCGTTTTAGCATACATTTGTTGATTATGCAAATCTACTATATTTACTGATCCTTTAAATTATTGGGAGGTGAACTATCTCCAGTTTAATAGGTTAATCATCCATATTTGATAATTTTTTTAGTTGTACTCTACTGGAAGGAGAAAAATAATCATTATTTTAATAACACCCTCCCCCCCCCAAAAAAAACACACAAAAAACAACTTTTATTTCATTAAAGTATTCCAGTGAACAGATATCATGACATATTAGTACATTGAGTCATATAAGACATCAGATACATGACATATTAGTACATTGAGTCATATAAGACATCAGATATCATGACATATTAGTACATTGAGTCATATAAGACATCAGATACATGACATATTAGTACATTGAGTCATATAAGACATCAGATATCATGACATATTAGTACATTGAGTCATATAAGACATCAGATACATGACATATTAGTACATTGAGTCATATAAGACATCAGATAGCATGACATATTAGTACATTGAGTCATATAAGACATCCGATACATGACATATTAGTACATTGAGTCATATAAGACATCAGATACATGACATATTAGTACATTGAGTCATATAAGACATCAGATACATGACATATTAGTACATTGAGTCATATAAGACATCAGATACATGACATATTAGTACATTGAGTCATATAAGACATCAGATACATGACATATTTAATAAAACAAACTTTACAGAAACCTTCCTAGGCAATATTATAAGAGTATCGTATTCACACTTTCAATATTGCTAAATATTCCTCCCATTAGAATCTCATAGAGTGGCAAACGCCCATTTGTTTAGAGTGTAAAAAGTTATATTTATCCAAAGATAGTAACCAGGTGATATGGTCTCTCCATTCCTGAAGTTGTTTAGCCCCACCGACCATAATTTAAAGCAACCTTAATCTAATTATACATTTAAATTTTGGGGGTTGATTAAAAAGGAAAAGTAGGCGGGATCTAGTTGTATTTTGTGTGCTAGTACTAATTCCAGTTCAGCTTGAATCCCATCCCAATAAGGAATTATGTTTGGAGAATCCCACCATATGTGGGCTAGTGTACCAACCCCTCTGCACCCTCTCCAACAACTGCTGTCTGTGCTTGGGTACATATTTGACAATCTGTGTGGGGTGAGACGCCACCTGCATAAGAGTTTTAGATTCACTTCAGTTATACTAATAGAGGATGGGGATCTGCCCATGATTATAAATATATATTTCCATTTTCTTTTTAAAGGGAAATGAAACTCCAAACATTTCTTTCATGATTTAGGTAGAGCAGACAATTTAAAACACTTTTCCAGTTAACTTCTATTATCAAATTTGCTTCATTCTCTTCATATCATTTGTTGAAGGAGCAGCAATGCAGTACTGGTTTCTAACTAAGCACATGGATGAGTCAATGACAATCGGTATATACATGCAGCCACCAATCAGCAGCTAGAACCTAGGTTATTTGCTGCTCCTGAGCTTACCTATATAAACATTTCAGTAATGGATAACAAGAGAAAGAAGCAAATTAAATAATAGAAGTAAATTGGAAAGTTGTTTAAAATGGTAAATTCTGTCTAAATCATAAATGTCTTATTATAACTTTACTGTCCCTTTAAGTTCTCTTGACCACACCCTGTAATAAGCTGGTAGGTCTCTGGAATGGTGAGTGATTACAAGTTTATAAATCACAGATAGACCACCTCTTGAAGGGATTTAAGAGTGAGAGTTTTCAGTTATCTTGACTACGATACATAAAGTGAAGAAGTTGGTGATACCTATACCAATCAGCAGGGATAGGGATATCACTATCTCTGATTTTATCTCTGCTAAACAATCTACCATTATTCATTACCTTAATAACATTTTAAATAGTTTTAGTTACCTAAAAACAGTAACATCGGATGGCCATCGGATGGCCAAGGAGGGTTATTGCAGGATGCCTCGATATCGAGGCATCACTGCAATAACCGGAAAGTGGCTGGAAGCGATCAGGATTGCTTCCACCGCTTTCCAAGTCCAAGGACGTACGCCATACATCATTAGTCGTTAAGTGTCTTTTTTTTTTTTTTCAAAAAAAATTGGATAGCCCCTTCTGTCTGTATTTAAAACTAAGATCAACTCACCAGAGTAAGTGTTCTGTGAGTGGTTGCTCTTTTTACTGTCATCTGTGTGATAAAAAAAACTGCCATTCAGAATCTTCAGTGCTGAGTTTACACTTTGCTTTAATGTAATCTTGTGAGATTTCACCATAATCTCAAAAGATGTTATTGCAAACGTCCTTGAACTAAGGAGTGAAATAAAGTGACTGTACCTGCACATACCACATACACACTCTCTTTTACAGTGGGATGTGTTGACTGAGGAAATTTGGAGGTAAAATATATATATATATTTTTTACATAGAGACGTCTGATATTTTCTAGTCAGTGTCTTACAGATATGCTGCATCACTTCTATGTATTTAGCACATGGGAAACATGCCCCTTTACAAGCTGTTTACATTTAATTAAGCCGTGTCAGTTGTGTACTTCCTGATGCTCATTAGTTAATAAGAGCAACAACTTACACAGATCTGTTAGTGGATAGCATGGCCGGATTGGCCTGTCAGAATACCGGTAGATTTCCCAGTGGACCGCAGTATCTGGGGCTGGCCATCTATCTAAGGGGGAGGTGCTGCTGGTAATGCAGCTGTATCACCTATCTTTTATCTTCTGAGCTATATGTACTAAAGTCACAAAGTATTTCCTTGTAAGTTTTATTTCCAAAGACCATGTACCATTTTTGTAGCCATTATTTCAATGGTTTCTATTGTCATGTCAAGTCACACTGTTTTAGTGTCTTTTCCAGATCACACTATGGATAATCATTTTCACACTGTGAGTGAGTCATGGATGAAACTGGGTTGTATGTGGCCTATATAACAATAATTTGTCATTTTTTATTACAAACTAATATAATTTAATTTTGAAAAAATAATATTAGGGGGAAGAGTATCCTATTAATCCCCTTGAGAAAAATGGGGCTTGTACATTTTGCAGACTTAACAGAAAATAGGGCTGGTCTTCAAATTTTTCCAGGGTTGCTTTTTTATTCCTAGTCCGTCTTGGTGGATAAGGATGTGCTTCTGAAAGCCTAATAAAAAAATGTTGATATTTTCAGGACAGGAGCATGTGTTTTAAAAAAAGAAGTAAAATATAATACAATTTGACTCCTTCATTTAGATGGAACAAATTATCAAATGACTATACTGTATCATTAATATTCTCAAAGAAATGCTGTTTCTCTAAGAAATTCTCTCTCATGTATATTTAGAGGGGCATTCTAGTGTAAAATTTAAAAAAAATCTATTTGGTTGGAGAATTTTATCTTTAAGCAAATCCTTTTCTTTTACTATGTGTTAAAGTATTTCAAAAGTGTTAAAAATGTAGTCATATTTTCACTTCTGGAACACTCCCATTCTGCTCCACATAAGAATACAAGCAGTTACAGGAGCCTGCTCCTGATTGGTTCCCCAGCTGTTTCCTCATCTCCACAACTTTTGGGGTTATACAGATAGTAAAAGAATGGAGTTGATAAAAAAAATGGTAATACAAAATAGAGTGTTTTGTTTGTACATTATGATTATCATTCTCTTAGTTTTGTTTCTGCATAGCTTGGTTTACTCCCATCCTTAAAAATGACTCCCCCTTGAAACTTCACTGAATAAATCTTCTTGTCTCTAATACCAAGAAAAAACAAAACTTAAATTCAATGTTTATGTAGTGATTATACAAGGGTTATGTTTGGGATCACCATCTGCTGTGCATATTTGCCTTCTGTTTGCTTATGAAGATTTCAGTGCCTTGAAATAACTTTTCTTATAATGTCTCAGGGTAATAAATTATGTTTCTTTTGTTATAAAGTTATCGTTTATTTCAAAGTGTTATATTATTTATAAGTGACATTTCAGCAAAGTAAATATTAAGGGGCCATTTAATTAATATGATAAATTATTATTGTCATCATTAGAGGCTGGTGTTGCATGACTGGCTGTCTCTCTATTGATCTATAAAATGAACATTTAACTAATTGCTTGTGATCTGAGGTCTGATGTTTGTATATAACTGATAAGCAATTTCAAACCAAAAGAAAGCAAACCAAGCTCGAACTTGATACAAATAGTAGTAGTTTATTCCATGTGGAAGATGCCACTGATGAAGCGCATGTGAGCATGCACGAAACGCGTCAGGAGTTTGTATCTTCTTCTTCCACATGGAATAAACTTCTACTATTTGTTCAAGTTCGAGCTTGGTTTGATTTCTTTTGGTTTGAAATTGCTACTTTAGTAGCGTTAGGAACACCGCTCTAGCCAAACCGAAGCCACAGTTCAGTCACCTAGGATTGGTCCAGATTGCCAGTGATGAATATTGGTGCTGATACACATACTTACTACTCTCCCTCCTTAGCCTATCAAAGGCACGGATATTTACTAACGTCAGTGCTCCAGCCAAGCGCTTCCAGGATCTACGACGGGAACGCTGCGCCCACAGTGGTGGCCAAATTACAGGTTTACCTGGGACATTCCCTGCTGCCGAGACTTGAGGGCTCTCTCACCTAACGGATTTCGCTGGCAGAAGTTGTTCCTTTATATACACTGTTTTTGGCATTGAGGAGGAAGAGAACGCTGCAGCAAGTTTACAAGCCATTGTAAGCTTTTATGGGCTCCCTGCACCTGCCTACTGGGAAAGATAAGTACTGACCTGTTCTTACGTCTGGGACCAATCATTAAGATACCCAGACTTTTGTTATACCCGAAAGGCTCAAAAGGACTGGACACTTGATCCTAAAAGGGACATTCCTCTATAAAATCTTTGATGCAGTTTTTGGGATATTACCCAATGTCCCATACTATGGCCCCAATTTATCAAAGTCTGGCGGACCTGATTCGACAGTGCGGATCAGGTCCGCCAGACCTCGCTGAATACGGCGAACAAAACACTCGCCGTATTCAGCATTGCACCAGCAGCTCACAAGAGCTGCTGGTGCAACGCCGCCCCCTGCAGACTCGCGGCCAATGGGCCGCCAGCAGGGGGTGTCAATCAACCCGATCGTACTCGATCTGGTTGATTTCCGACGATGTCTGTCCGCCTGCTCTGAGCAGGCGGACAGGTTATGGAGCAGCGATCTTTGTGACCGCTGCTTCATAACTGCTGTTTCTGGCGAGCCTGCAGGCTCGCCAGAAACACGGGGCATCAAGCTCCATTCGGAGCTTGATAAATATGCCCCTATGTATTTACTGATATTGTAAGTGGTTGAATACTTATTGGTGCCTCTTCTTTGAACATATTAGCAAATCTGTGTCTTTTTGTTTATAACTGACAAGGGCTACAAGGCTAGAAGTCTTATCTGAGGTGAGATGTAGGCAAATAACTTACAGGGGCTACATGGCTATCACTCTTATCGGAGGCCTGATGTTGGGATATAGCTGACAGGGCTCCATTGCTGTTGGATCTGACGTCTGATATGGGCATATAACTAAATCTGGATTACAGTCAGTGGTATTGATCCAATGTCTGATATTGGCGTATGACTTGACAGGAACTGCACAGCCAAAAGGTCTGGTTATGGGCCTAATCAGGCACCCGTATACTTTTTCTTCTGCATTCACACTTTGGTTATCAAGTGTTTTTTTTTGTGAAGGACAACAGGAAACCATATTAGAAGCAAGCCTGTTGCTTATTGGTTGATATATTGTTAGATATATCTATTGTTCATTTTGGCATTGTCCCAAATCATCATGTTCCAAATGTCTGTTTTCCAAAAAGAAGTACAAATACAAGGTCTCTCTGACTCCTAAAATATGTAACCTAAAGCAATCAGTCCCATATTGACTTACTAGTAATGTTTGCAAAAATTACACATGTAGTAGTGTTTACTAAAATAGCCTCTGTTTATTAGATTGTTCACAAAGTTTTTGTGACACTTTTTGTAAAGTAATTTTGAATAATGTTTATTTATTTTTGTGAAAGTTAATTTATTAAGTTATTTCGAAGACTCCCATAAACATATTCATAAAGAAATATCTTGTTATGCAAACTGCATAAATATGCTCTAATACCTTAAAGGGACAGTCTAGTCAAAATTAAACTTTCATGACTGAGATAGGGCATGCAATTTTAAACAACTTTCCAATTTACTTTTATCATCAAATTTTCTTTATTCTCTGTGTATCCTTTGTCGAAAGCTAAACCAAGGTAGGCTCATATGCTAATTTCTAAGCCCTTGAAGGCCGCCTCTTATCTCAGATATAAGCAAACAAAAAAATAGTGATTTAAAAATGCTCCACTGCATTTGAGCATTTTCATATTTCAGCTGTATATCCCTTTAATATTGTAGGTTGAGTTAAAATGTTGCAGGTTTGTATTTAAAAGGAAGTAGACCCCATTAGAAACATAAATCCAAACAATTCTATAGACCCTTACCCTAAAAGATTTAGCACTAATATTCTAATAATACTCTGTGAAATGCGTGCAAGGTTTAGAGACAATGCTGAACTATGTAATTTTCATTCTGGTCAGCTTTTAATAATGATAAAATGGCTGCTGAGCTTTGTGAGAAGAAGTGATAATATATAATGCATCGGAGAACCGTATCACACACGTTAACACAGTTCCTGCTTTTTTTTTTAACCTCCTGTACGTAGCTCTGGCATTTTACCCATATCCAAAACTATTTCATTTGCAAATAAACAATCTGAATCTATTTACTCATTAAAGGGACACGAAACCCATTTTTTTTTTCTTTAATGGTTCAGAAAGAGCATGCTATTTTAAACAACTTTCCAATTTGCTTCTATGCTCTAATTTGCTTCATTCTCTTGGTATCCTTTACTGAAAAGCATAACTAAATAGGCTCGGTAGCTGCTGATTGGTGGCTGCACATAGATGCCTCGTGTTATTGACTCACCCATGTGCATTGCTATTTTTTCAACTTAACATACCTAAAGAATGAAGTAAATTAGATAATAGAAGTAAATTTGAATGGTGTTTATAATTGTGTTCTCTATCTGAACCATGAAAGAAATTTTTGGATTTAATGTTCCTTTAATAACATGAGGACAGATCATATAGCATTAAAGGGATATGAAACCCAAAATGTCCTTTTGTTATTCAGACAGAGCATACAATTATAAAAAAAAAATTCCAATGTACTTCTATTATCAAATTAGCTTTGCTCCTATTGTATTCTTTGTTGAAGAGATACCTAGATAGGTGTCTGGAGCATTGCATGGCCATCTAGTGCGCTTGCAAATGGGTAACATTCTTGCAAACCTGCTGCCATACATGTGCACGCCCCTGAGCTTACATCCCTGTTTTTCATCAAAAGATACCAAGAGAATTAAGAAAATTTGATAATAGAAGTGAATTAGAAAGTTGTTTAAAATGTAATGTTTGTATCTGAACCATGAAAGAAAATGTTTGCGTTTCATGTTCCTTTAAGTTTTTCTATACATTGCTGTTGTAATATGATATTTTAACACTTTTATTGTGGGCATGCATTTTAAGAAACATGGAAGCTAACAGTATGCTAATGTAAATTGTGATTGCGCTCAATCGATCCCGTTTACTTTCAACTCGTAATACCAGCGTTAAACTCAACTAGCGCAAACACCCGCGATAAACCCCTTATCGCTCACATGCAAACATTTGCGCTCCACTCGTAATCTATCAGCACCATATGTGTACTCCTGTTACTTGAGCACAAGCTGATTGGTAGATATATTCTGTGCACATTCCACAGAGAATGCTTAAAGGGCCTTTTTTATTGAAATGATGGTATTTCAAAACATATTTTTTATTAAAGGGATATGAAATACATTTTAAACAAATTTCTAATTTACTTCTATTATCAATTTTTTTGCGTTCTCTTAGTATCTTTTGTTTAAAACCTGGGACATAAGCTTAGGAGCCAGCCCATTTCATGAGCACTATATGGCAGCAGTTTTGCAAGAAGTTGGCAGCACTAGTTCCTGCTATGTAGTGCTCCAGATGCCTACCTAGATATCTTTTCAACAAAGAATATCATGGGAACAAAGCAAATTTGATAATAGAAGTAAATTGGGAACTTTTAAAAATGGTTTGCTCTGTCTGAATCACAAAAAGAAAAATTTTGGACTTCATTTCCCTTTAAACAACTGATATCTCTGTCTTAAAGGGACACTCAGGTTAAATTAAACTTTCCAATTTACTTCCATTAAAAAAAATGTGCACAGTCTTTTATATTTACAATTGTTGAGTCACCAGATCCTACTGAGCATGTGCAAGAATTCACAGACTATACGTATATGCATTTGTGATTGGCTGATTGCTATCACATGGTACAAGGGGAGTGGAAATATACATAACTTTGAAATTTGTTCTAAAAAAATCTACTACTCATTTGAAGTTCAGACTAAGTGCTATTGCATTGTCTTGTTATCTTGCATTTGTTGATTATGCAAATCTAATGTGTTGACTGGTCCTTTAAATGAGCAAGTGTTTTTGTCACACTTGCAGAGGAGTGTCCCTCTCCATCAGTAAAGTGGAAGCAGTTGCCAATGATGATAAGTAGGACATAGAAAACGCATTGTTGCAGATCACACTGACTGCAGACTGCCCATTCATGGTCCAACATCACCTTAGCCAAGCGTACTGACCTCCTACACTCAGCCACTGTCTCCAGGCCGCCCAGTTTCAGGATGTAATTATATGGTGCTAACTCTTTTTCAAGGGCAGGCAGCTTTAGTATTTAAAATGCTCAGGCTGCCAAGTTACAGGCACTCTGAGCACATGTGATATACTCAGCTTTCATATATGATAAGAAATATGTTTAAAGCCAGGCCAGGGATCATAGTGTAAAGAATATTAAAGGGATATAAATATCATAACACTTTTCAATATAAACTGTGTTAAAAAAGGCTGCCTTTTGCCTTTGTTTTTAACATATAGATCAGCACCTCTTGCACATTTCAGACGTCAATGTCAGCGTATACTTAGCAGCTGATTGCTGTACACTCTTTCATACACAGGCTTGATTGGCAGAGAAGCAATTGGCACAATACATAGGCATAAATGAGAATTAGTAACCTCGCCTTATATCACAGTTTTTTACAGTAGTAATATATTTTATGTCCCTTTCTCTTGTAAGGTGTATCCAGTCCACGGAATTATCCATTACTTGTGGGATATTCTCCTTCCCAACAGGAAGCTGCAAGAGGATCACCCACAGCAGAGCTGTCTATATAGCTCCTCCCCTAACTGCCACCTCCCAGTCATTCTCTTGCAGCTCTCGACAAGGGAAGTAGCTAGAGAGATGTGGTGCATTAATGTAGTTTATCTTCAATCAAAAGTTTGTTATTTTCAAATGGTACCGGAGTTGTACTATTTTAGCCTCAGGCAGAAAGTATACCAGATTCTTGGGGTTAGATTTATTAATGTGCGAGCATACGCTGTCGGCATTTATCATTGCACCAGCAGTTTTTGTGAACTGTTTGTGCAATGCCGCCCCCTGCAGATCCGCTAGCAGGGGGTGTCAATCATCCCGATCGTATTTGATCGGGTTGATTTCTGTCTGCCGCCTCAGAGCAGGCGGACAAGTTATGGAGCAGCGGTCTTTAGAGAGCTTCTGTTTCCAGCGAGCCTTCAATGGGCATTAAGCTCCATACGGCGCTTGATAAATTGACCCCTACATATGCACTAATTACATTTTGACTTTTATAAAATCTAAATTACTTCCATCAAAATGTGCAGTTTTTTGTTATGCTAATTGTGCACTCTCCCTGACAACCAAGAGGTTAATAAGTGTTTTTTAGTCATTTGTGCAGGGAGATTAATGCGTTCTAAACAGAAATGATTGTTCTCCTGGTATTATATGTGTGACCCTGTATCTGACAAAAATATTTTTAAAGATTCCTGATAACGTCTAAATAATTACAGGCAGGACTTTTTTTGAGTGGGGGTTTTGTGGGGGTTGTAATTATGTAATTACTCACAAGAGGAGGCTGCAAAATATATCAAGCATTGTAAATAACTTTGTCCCTCTACTTTTCTCAAAGTTACTGAGCACAAATTATCAATCAATAATCAATGAGTACCGGTACCTTTTATTTATTTTTTTGGAGTTCCAGCTCATTTTTTTTAATTTTAATTTTTTTTAACAGAAAAAAAAGCACTGATTACAGGTAACCAATGTGGAATCGTTATATATGTACATGAAAATTTAATTTCCTGTAATTTTCCAGAAAAAGTATGACCCGGACATTTGTGTGTCCGGGTTTGAAGCTCAGTCAAGACCGGACATGCAAATGTCAGGGTTTTGTGGGAAATAGCCACAGCCGAAAACATAAAGCACATCCCTACAGTTATTTCTCTCTTGCGTGTAAATGTCTTTGTGTGTGTCTGCATTTGTCATTGTCTTTTTGTGTGTGTGAAAGAGTGAGTGTATTTAAGTGTGTGCGAGAGAGAATGTGTGTTATTTTGTAATAAGAGCGTGTGTGTGACAGCATTAGTGTCTTTGTGTGTGTGTTTGTGAGTGTCTAGAGTGTGAGAGTATGTTAGTGTGTGTGTGTTAGTGTTTACGAGTGTCTCTCTGTGTCAGAGAGCATGTGTTGGTGTGTTTATGAGTGTGTATTAGAGTGTGAGTATATGTTAGTGTGTGCAAGTTTGTGTTTATGTGCTATACATAGAGCTCAATTTATCAACCACTGGTGCCCCTGTCCGCCTGGCTTGTCCTCTGGTGGGCAGCAATCCGCTGCCCACATTTAACATTGCACACGAGTGCTCCTTTGCGCTTGCATGCAACCTCGCCCCTTGCCCACGCACACCCAATCACGAACGGGGCAGGAACTGTCAATCTCCCCAGTTGGATGAGACTGGGGAGATTGAAATTCTCCATGCTGCATGATCAATCGTGACTGCAGGTTCACTTGTGCGAACCTGCAGACAAAGTGGAGGAAAGGGCTTGATGAATATAGCCCATAGTGCATACTCTGCAAATATGTTTTTGCTGTGCATGGCACAAGAGTGTTCAAGTTACCAAAGGCAGAGATGCCTCTGGTGCACTCCACATTTTACCCAAATGTTGCTTCTGTGAATTATCCAGTTCCGGAATTGGAGGAGCAATGCTGAAGTTTTCAGGGTCGGCATTTTTATGTTTGAAAAATTGTTTACAGGGCACATTTACACATTTGTATATTTTATATCACCCAAACTGGATCACTTTATCCATTGTACGCCTGTTTAATGGGAAAATAATGATGGTTGCATAAGATTATGTATTGGCAAGTGTCTTCGTGCAGAGACAGGCTCGAGTCTGACAGCACATTCCATTTATGGAAGCTTGCTGGCACAAATATCTGAGTCCCTTAAGGTTTGTGGGAATCAGTCACACAGGCTAACAGTGTCTGCCAAGTAGAATAAAACAAACTTTGTCACTCGGCTTTTGTCTCAGCAGGTACACTTGGCCAGATAGATTGTGGGATGCCCTAGCAATGCGCCCAAGTTTATGTGTTTACAGAACTACTGTATGTGCCTTAGGTATATTTTAGACTATTAGTAGTGACACATAGAGTATGACACATCACTAAAAAAAGGACGGCTATTAATTAGTGCATGTTTATTTTTTATAAGTGCAACAGCTGACACTAGATGCTAGTGACATATTAGCAAATAAAACTAAAGCTGTAAATTACCAAAGTACATGTTTTCAGATAAAAAACGCCTTTAAATAAATCCAGCTGTGAGAAATAAAGTTTTGTACTTTTCTTATATTTACAATATTATTAAAATGATAAAGAACTGTTTCAATAGGAGCATTATTGCAGTATACTTGTATTAGCAAATATGTTTCATGTAGACATTATGATCATTAAGGCAGCAGCTTTTGCTGTCCACTGAGCATATATACATATGCCCTGTGCACCTGCATTCAAACACCACCTCTGCTCAGGGAGAGCACATTGCATCAGCAGTAAAATAGTTTGGATAAGACACGTGCATTTGGCAGTTTCGTCCACTACCAAATACGGAAGGAAGAAGCCGCTTGTGGCATTCGGCTCTTTTTGGATTTGCACAGATTTTAGTGTGTTGCACTTTCACAAGAAGAAACCCAGATCCAAAAATAGCCGAATGCAGCGAGTGACTTTGTTCTCTTGGTAATTTTTTTAAAGCTAAACCTAGGTAGGCTTATAAACTGATTTGTAAACCGCTGAAGGGAGCCTCTTTTCTCAGTGCATTTTGACAGTTTTTCAGAATTAGACAGTGCTAGTTCATGTGTGTCATAGATAACATTGTGCTCACTTCCGTGGAGTTATTTATGAGTCAGCACTAATTGGTTAAATACATGTCTGTTAAAAGAACTGAGCTAAGGGGGCAGTCCGCAGAGGCTTAGATTAATCACAGAGGTAATAAGTATATTGGAACTGGAGAATGGGTAATAAAGAGATTATCTATCTTTTTAAACAATAACATTTTTCAAGTAGACTCTCCCTTTAAGGAGATTGGCCTGCAGCTTTCACAGAGCATAGGGTTTGTTCTGCCTTCAGGTAAGTACAGGTGTCTCTAGATACTCCCTCAGTAGTTAGCCTTTAAAGCAGACACAGTTAGAGACACTAAAGAGTCCACTGCTTTGAGACTTTATAGTGTAGGCTCATGATAGCAAAAATACTGGTGCTCCCTAACCTCTGATTTATCTGGGGTGATTGACAGCAGTGGAAGGGCCTTCATAAGTTAATATTTGTGCAGTGAATACTGCCCTGCAAGCCTCTATCACATCTAGTAAATGGGGCCCATATACTCTTCTGGGGACAGCAACGTGAGTTTGTCTTTATGGTTAGTTCTTTAGCAAGAGTTAAACATATATGACAGAGCAATTTATTTATTTGTATTACAATGTTTCTTTAGCTACATTGTTGCATGTGCCAGTGCTCTTCAGTGAGAAAAGCTTCTCTGTCTCTTACCCATCTGTGTAACAGGTTCAAAAAACATAGAGCGATATTTGCTTCTTTGTGAAATGAACCATAGAATATGATAGGAATAACAGAATAACATTTATATTGCTACAGTAAATCTAGGTTTGCTTATGAACAGCTGGCACCTACTATCATATCACAATCCTGAATCATGACTAAGCCAATAAAGCTGCTTGTGTGGGCAGATAGCTTGTCTACAGACTTTACAGAGCATCTGAGAAACTCTTCTGTTTACTCAAGTACAGCGTCCTATGAAAAGTCTCAATATCTTTTGCTTTGCAATCATCTAAACTTTTTTGTTTTTTCATTTTGTTTACATGACTGATCTTGATTAAATAAAAAAATATCCTTAAAGGAATAGAACATCTAGCATTTTTCTCCCATGATTCAGACAGAGCATGCAATTTTAAACAACTTTCTAATTTACATAAATAAAAAGAGAGAAGCGCTCAACCTGGGAACGAACAATAGCATAATAGCTTGTTCTATGGCTAGTTACCACCCAAGAAGCAGCCTCTTTTTGCTAAACATGTGCCTTTCACAGAGAAGAACTTTCCTGTAGAATATCAGTCTGATCTTGACTTAACAGTACAGTCAGCCCCAAAATACCAGGCAATCCTTCTCTGAACAAGGGAAACGGCAAAACCTCCGACGTACGTTTCTGCCTATTGTGGGCCTCATCAGTGAGGTACAGCCATATCCCCCTAGGCACACTGAGCAACAGGTCCATGTCTGGATTCCCGCATCTCACTTAGGGAGACTTCCCTAAGTGTTATAATTTGCATAAATAAAAAATAGAGAAGTGCTCAACCTGGGAACAAACAATAGCATAATAGCTTGTTCTATGGCTAGGTACCACCCAAGAAGCAGCATCTTTTTTCTAAACATGTGCCTTTCACAGAGAAGAACTTTCCTGTAGCATATCAGTCTGATCCTGACTTAACAGTACAGTCCAGCCCCGAAATACCAGGCAATCCTAAGGGAAACAGGAAAACCCCAGACGTACGTTTTGGCCTATTGTGGGCCTCATTAGTGAGGTGCAGCTATATCCCTCTAGGCACACTGAGCGACGGGTCCATGTCTGGATTCCTGCATCACACTTAGGGAGACTTCCCTAATTGTCATAATTTGCATAAATAAAAAGAGAGAAGGGCTCAACCTGGGAACGAACAATAGCATAATAGCTTGTTCTATGGCTAGTTACCACCCTAGAAGCAGCCTCTTTTTAATTTACTCCTATTATCGATTTTTCTTCATTCTCTTGGTATCTTTTCTTGAAAAGCAGGGATGTATACTTAGGAACCTGCCCATTCTGGCTCACTGTGTGGCAGCAGTTTTGCAAGAATGTTATCCAATTGCAAGAGCACTAGATTGAAGCATTGTTTCCTGTCATGTAGTGCTCCAGACACCTACCTATGTATCTCTTCAACAAAGAATAACATGGGAACGAAGCAAATTTGATAATAGAATTAAATGGGAAACTTTTTTAAATGGTTTGTGCTATCTGAATCACAAAATAATTTTGTGGGGTTTCATACCCCTTTAAATGACATGCAACTTAAATATTTTTTTTTATAATTGATTTCATAATTAAGATTTGAAACTCTTATAATTCTGTGACGTCACAGAAATTTGCATTGTCAAGTATGCTTCAGGCTGAAGAAGTTTAAGAACTACTGATATAGACAGACTGTATGACAACATGCAGTCTTATTCAATGTATATCTACTTTATTGTTAAAGGGATGGTGAGTACTTAAAGGTTTTATCATATTTTTAAAACATTTTATCAACAAGTAATAAAACTAGGGTGTGTGATTTGCGGTGCAGCATAGGGTATCTTCTTCTGGTTAGACAATAATCTATGCTTCGGCCCTTCCAGGAAATAATATAGTACATTTCCTCTTTGAAATGCTGCCTCACTTTAGTTTACAAAAGTATTCCATTTAAAGGGACATCAATCCCCAAAAAAATCTTTCACGATTGAGATAGAGCATATAGTTTTAAACAACTTTTCTATTTATTTCTATAATCCGATTTCTTTGTTTTCTTGTTAACCTTTGTTGAAAAGCAGGATGATAAGTTCAGGAGTGTGCACTTTTCTGCAGTACTATATAGCAGCAGTTTTGCAACAATGTTATATATTAGCAAGAGCACTAGAGGGCAGCACTATTTCCTGTCATGTAGTGCTTCAGACATGCACACCCTACCTATCTAGGTATCTCTTCAACAAATAATAACAGGAGAGCTAAGCAAATTTGATAATAAAATTAAATTGGAAAGTTTTTTAAAATGGTATTCTCTATCTGCATCATGAAAGAAAAGGTTTGGGTTTCATGTTCCTTTAAATACTGTTGTGAATATAGAAGCACTTTACCAGACAGACTTTGGCTACTTTCTTTCATTTATCATCTTACCTCATCAGCTGCAAGACCTGAATTACAGGATCCAAGTTCTGCATAACTTTAACGTGTGCTTCTGCTTATTGAAACTCATCTGGTATGTATTGGAAGCACATTTTTGTGGCTTTTATTTCCACTTTATCTGAGGTCTGAAACTTGGCGTACAGTTTTTATTACCGTATTACAAAGCGGTCTTTGCAGCGCTGCACATTCTTTCATTACTTTTATTCATTTTTATGAATTATTTCAACCCAAGAAATAACTTTGAGAAATGACATAACTAAGATCTATGTAAATACTAACTTGCAAGGTATTTTAGCTCAGTACAAATAATAGCAGTTTGTCAGATTGCACATTTATCTATCACAATGCAGAAAATTATATATATTTATGTTAGGAACATCAGAAGGGAACTATAGCCACTAGTATACCATTAAAGGGACATTGTAATCTAATATTTTCTCCATTTTAATGTGTTCCCAATTATTCATTATTTTCCTTCTCTAGAGTGTATTAAGTGATTCACAAATAGCTCCTTAATTTTTATTTTCTCATTTGAAATAGCTGATTTTGGAATGTTGTATTCCCACCCATACTGAACATTTCTAAACTTAAAGGGATAGGTAAGTCAATAATAAACTTGCATAAATCTGATAGAGCATGCAATTTTTAGACATTTTTAAATTCTATTCTATTTTCAAATGTACTTTGTTCTTTTGATATCTGCTATTGAAAAAGAATATGTACATATCCTACATTTTTCTCTCTAAGGGCCCGGTGATAAAAAAGCTCTCCACTCTAAGGCTTCTCGTCAATACGGTGAGGTCCCTCAAATCGTTTTTAAAAAGGTACATTTTAGCCTGAATGCTCTTTATCTAGCTATACAAGGTTCTGGAAGGAGAGACATATACATGGCAACATTATGTTAAAAAATACCCCCAAAGATTTTGCGTGGTTTCTCTTCATGCTGGAAAGTTTTTGATCATCAGGCCCAAGTATTGGCCTTTGACTTAACAGCAATAAAGGAGATAAGGAGGACTTTTCTCCCTACAAGATCAACCCACTGTATTGGGTTGTGATTTCAGTTAGCTAAAACATCTATTTCATATACAAAAATATAAATAAAGGAATCATTTCCAATACATTTTAAACTCTGCAGCTGGTAAAACAACTAATTGAAAATACATTAAGGAGAAACCAATTTTACAGTACACTGTCCCTTTAAACATATTTTAATTGGGAATATCACACTCCTGCATGTACAAATATCCTTCCACCTGGCCTCTTTGCTTTACACAAGGCCTACTCCTGCCTTCCTCTCTCACTGTATACTTACGCTTCCATTGACAGGACTTGTTGCATACACTGTCTATTTTTGGATATTCCTTGTTTCAAGTGTTTCCTAAAAACACCCCTGTTCAGAGATGCTTACACTATCTAGCATAGTTCTCTTTTTTTCTCTTAGATCCTTCATGATTTATCTCAAGTGTTCCCCATATATTACCTTAAGTTCACATTAGCCTTTAGCTCACAAGCCCACCAGTCATGAAGATCACCTTGCACATATCGCCCAGCATTTGCACTGAGGCTTCCTGGGGCTGGGAGGTGAGGGAGTCTTGTGTGCAGTGACCATGGGTGTTTTGTGGGCCAAGCCGTGGCCAATGAAACAAAGCCACTGGGGTGCCGTGAGCAGGGCTGGATGGGACATAGGTGAAGCTCTGGAAACTGGGATATTTGCTCTGAAGGAGGAACATCAGGCAAAGCTCCCAGATGATGATAATCCCTCGGTATGTGAGATGTTGGGAGCTCGGCCTTGTGGGTAATTATATTCAATTAAGAGATCACTCCCACACTCCTTCATCTTCTTAACTGCTATTTATAGTTGAAATAAAACTATACTTCTATTACTTTGTTCTGTTGGTATGAGAGCATACCTAGGTACACTCATGAGTGTGCATCTTTCTTGAGCACTATATGTCATAAGTGTTTGCAACAATATATGTTACATGTTATAAATATAGTCCTTGAGACGTGTTTTTATCTAGATTTTCCAGTTATATTATTTGGGAAAGGCTTAGAACCCCCCCCCACTTCATACACACAGACACCAGGCATGGGAATTGTTATGTGCCTGTATTTTTGTGTCACTTCTACAGTGCCGTAACAAGCTTGAAATCTGTTTTTACGCCGAATATCTTTCTTTTCGGATGTGCTTAATGTCACACCTAAAAAATAACATTTGACATTTTATTTGAGAATATGCTTAGTTATTTTTATAATCATAGTTGCCAAGTAAATTCCCCTCCCCCTGCTTAGCTGCCATATTTCCCACTGGTGAACTAGGACATTTTATCTGGCCTGTGTATGCCAAAGATAAGGACTTGACATTTATTTGGATGCCTTGTGCTTCTATGACACTAACCTGCTTAATGTGTTTATTTCATACAACATAAATCAACTGGTGTCCCTGAATTGCACTACAGAAATGCAAATGGATAAAAAAAAATATTTCTGCTGTATACGACTCTAGCATCTCTTGTTACATTGCCCTTTTTTGACTCTGAGCTCTAATTAGGGTATGGGGTTGGAGGATTAGGGGTCTGATCTTGGGTGTGAAATGGTTAGGAGACTTCATGTCCAGGGGTCTAATCTGAAGTCTGATATTGGTATAGGACTGAATCTAAGCTAATGCATAATTTATGTATGGAGTTGTAGGGCTAGGGTTTGGGTAAGTGGTGTAATGTAGGTATGGGACTGACACAGGAAGTGTGATGAGGATATGGAGCTGACCACAGGCTCTGATCTAAGGTATGATTTGGGTGTAGGACTGACAGAAGGGTTGAAGGCCCAGGGATCTTAGCTAAGGTCTGAAATGGGTATGAAGCTGACAGAGGGTTTGCAGGGCCAGGTATATGAGGTCTGATCTGGTTATCTGGCTGGCAGAGGGGCTGAAGGCCCAGGGATCTGATCTGAGGTTTGATTTGGGTGCAGGGCTGACAGGGGTGTTGCAGAGCCTAGGAATAAGATCTGAGGTCTAATTTGGGTATGTGCCTGACAGAGGGGTTGCAGGGCTAGGAATCTGATCTGACGCCTGAGTTAGGGTTTTGGAGAAGAAAAGCTTTACATGGTCCAGGATTCTATGCTTGGGCGAAGCATGACTGTGGTGGGAATATGGGGGCGCTTGACCTCTTTTGTCAAGGGTCCCTGTGAGTTTTAAGTCAGATCTTGCCCCTAGACAGTCTGGAATTAAACTCCAGTACTTAAGTATCCTGCAAATTACCTGTGTTGTCTGCATTCTGCCTAGTGATTGTTTAGAACAGTGCAAAAACTAATTTACAGTTTTCCCTAGTTAGCCACAATTAAGTGATAAAAGAAACACACTAACAAAGCGATAGTTTTAAATTATTTTAACCCCTCTATTATGTTTGTAGATATTCTGCTTTTCAGTGCTTATTTACTAAAACACGCTATGCATATTAGTAACAGACATAAGTCTCTATTTTAAGAAGAACATATTGAACCTATAACTAGATCAAATTATTCAGTATATCTTTAATATGAAGCAAAGCACTCTGGGTTATAATTACTGAATGATAACAATAGCATGGATTCAATAAAAAAGTAGCTGTGATTATGTTCATAATTATGTGTTAGTGAAACAAATGCTGAAAATAGCATTAGGCTCATTTTGTCACTAGATTTCTTAGAGTAAAAGTACATATACAGATATTTGTGTGTTGCATTTTTTTCTCGAATACATCCAGATTCCAAAATGCCACACACTGTGTCCACTTTTGGTATTTGTTTCACTTACAAATCACTAAAGCTGAACGTTTGCACATATATAGTAGCTGTAATACTTGTGTAAATTTGGTATAATTTAACTGACTGCATTTATGAAACAATAAAGTGTGTGACTTATTTGGAGGAGGAAATATGGGATTGAGTCTGCAGATTACAAGGTTAAAGGGAAACAAAACCCAATTTGTTTCTTTCATGATTCAGATAGAGCATGCAATTTTAAGTAACTTTCTTTCTTTCTTTCTTAATTTTTCTTCCTTCTCTTGCTATCTTTATTTGAAAAAGCAGGCCCATTGTTTGTTCAGCACCTTGGTAGCACCTGCTGATTGGTGGCTAAATGATAATGGAGGTAAATTGGAAAGTGTCTTAAAACTGCACTCTCTTTCTGAATCATAAAAGTTTATTTTGACTTGAATGTTCGTAAAAATTTTAACTTCCATGTCCCATTTAATGCAGAAGTACAGCGGCTGTTTATTTTTGCTCATTGTAAATCACTTTCCACAGAAAGAAACAGTCTTACACCTATTTTATATAATCATTGTACATAACACAGCGTTCTATAGAATAATGTTTGCGAACCACTGCCCTAAATGTCCGTTAATCGTTATGTAGTGTTATCCAGGTTATAGATGAGACACATCTTTGATTTTCTAAGTTCTAAAATCTCCATCAAGGAACATTGCAGTGCAAACATTACTTGTGCCAACTTATTAGAGTATGTTATTTTGCGCTACTGAATGTGGAACTCTATGGGGCATATATATAGAAATAGCAGTTATGAAGCAGCGGTCACAAAGACCGCTGTTCCATAACCTGTGTGCCTGCTCTGAGCAGGCGGACAGACATCGCCGGAAATCAACCCGATCGAGTACGATCGGGTTGATTGACACCCCCCTTCTGGCGGCTTATTGGCCGCGAGTCTGCAGGGGGCGGCGTTGCACCAGCAGCTCTTGTTCGCTGCTGGTGCAATGCTCTGAATACGGCAAGCATATTGCTCGCCGTATTCAGCGAGGCCTGTCGGACCTGATCCGCACTGTCGGATCAGGTCCGACAGACCTTGATAACTAGAGGCCTATGTGTTTAACATTCTGTCAAAGAAGTTAAGCACATAGGTAACTCATTGCTCTGGAGCCACAAGCACTGGGGCTCTTAAAATCTGAATACAGATATGATTGGCTGGGCAACTACCAATTGCCTCACTGGCTGTTTTCTGCTTGGGACTATCCATTTTCTGCAGCTCCCAAGTGTGACTGTGGTTTTAACCTCTTTGAGGTGTTTAAACACTTAGAGCACATATTTGCCTCTTCTCATTTGCTAGATTATTGTGTTCAGCTAGCTCCTAGTAGTGCATTGCTGTTCCTTCAGCAGAGGATACCAAGAGAATGAAGCAAATTTGATAAAAGAAGAAAATTGGAAATAAGTTTAAAATTGTATTCTCTGTCTTAACCATGAAATTAAAATTTTGGGTTTTGTGTCCCTTTAATTACTGTGCTTATGCATACATTATTTTAACCCCATAATGACAGGTGACGTTCCCTGTACGTTGGCCGTCTGTAGATCTTTCAGGGCTGTAGGAGCGCCCCGAGATCATACTGCACTATTTCTGCATTCCTCATTCAGGAGGCCATTGCCACGGGGTATACACCATCATTAAAGGGACACTGAACCCATTTTTTTTTTCTTTCATGATTCAGATAGAGCATGACATTTTAAGCAACTTTCTAATTTACTCCTATTATCAAATTTTCTTCATTCTCTTGGTATCTTTATTTGAAATGCAAGAATGTAAGTTTAGATGCCGGCCCATTTTTGGTGAACAACCTGGGTTGTTCTTGCTGATTGGTGGATAAATGTATCCACCAATAAAAAAAGTGCTCTCCAGAGTTCTGAACTAATAAAAAAGCTTAGATGCCTTCTTTTTCAAATAAAGATAGTAAGAGATGAATAAAAATTTATTACAGAAGTAAATTAGAAAGTTGTTAAAAATTGCATGCTCTATCTGAATCACAAAAGAAACATTTTGGTTCAGTGTCCCTTTAAGGGGCTAAAGTACCTTTAAAACATGGACAAAATAACACAAGGCCTTTATCATACCAGTAATTATTATCATTATTTTCATAGGATAGAATCATTTTTAGGTTTGTGGTATGCAACTAAGCAAGAGTTTTAAATTCTTCAAATCATTTTTCCATTAATTAAATTATCTCCAGTCTCACTCATTTTTTTTTTTACTGGCTGGATTTCTTTCCTGCATCTGGTATTTTTTTCTACACGTAATCAGCATAAGATAAATGATGTGGCAGAAAGAACAATTCTTCTCTGAGCCATTGTATGTAGCATATAAATGTAGCCACATTTTCTTATCTTTTCAAACACAGATCTGCTTTCATTTTCCTGGCTGTTGACGTTAGCTTAAAATAGCTCACATCTTGTGAGCAGGCTACAGAAAAAAAACATTACTCTGTACCTGTCAGGTCATGTTGAAATGCTCTATTATCACTTCTTCATTTTTAGAATTCGGCTCAGAGGTATCATGGGAGTATCACTTATATATAGCTGCATACTTTTCATTAAAATGTCATTCTTTTGGTTCTTAATCTTTCTGGAATGGGCTCTAGTAAGATGACATATCTGTTAAAGGGACCGTAGGCATTTTGTGCTATAAGATGTTTAAAGGGAACGGGACAGAAAGGTTAAAACTGAAATGACAATGTGTGCATTTGAATTTTAAAAAGAAACATTTTTGCAATATACTTACATTATTAAAAAAAAAAAAATCTTTTAGTAACAATTATTACTGACTTTCAGTGGCATACACACATATGCTGTGAGGGCCATGCACCAGCCCTGCTCAGAGAGCTGGCAATGCTGTGTATTGTGTCTAGGGTTGCCAGCTGCTCTCCCCAAAAATACTGGCCAATCTGTGGGTGACCGGGCATGATAGTCTGTGAGGTGGCACAATGCCACCACCGAAGTTCACTATCTAATGTAAACAGTAGAGATTTGACCGCCTTGAATGCCGCTCACTCCCTTAATGTTCCATATTTGTAATGTATTGAGGGATAGGAGACCTTTTACATTTAGCTAGCACTTAAAGGGACATCAGACACATTTTTTTCTTTCATGATTTAGGTAAAATATACAATTTTAAACAACTTTCTTGTTTGCTTCTATAATCAAATTTGTTTCATTATCTTGGTATTATTTGTTGAAGGAGCAGCAATGCACTACTGGTTTCTAACGGAACACATAGGTAAGCCAATGACAATTGGTATATATATATATATGTATGCAGCCACCTAGGTTCTTTGCTGCTCCTGAACTTACCTGGATAAACCTTTCAGCAAAGGATAACAAATACATAAGTAAATTGGAAAGTTGTTTAAAATAGTACGCTCTGTCTAAATCATGAATGTCTAATCATGACTTTACTGTCCCTTTAAGTGTCCAGTTGTTTTATGAAGATTTTACTGGACAACCTGTTAAAATACTGGATTGTCTGGTTGAATCCTGGACACCTGGCAACCCTAATTGTGCAGGAGAAGACTTAATTTGTGTCATACAAGCCCCACTGCTGACTCTATAATACGGTTTAGTGTTTGAATACTGGTGCATTGGCCCGCACAGCATATGCACATATGCCGCTGAAAACTAGTAATAGCTTTTACTAGAAGCATTTTTCTTAATTGAAGTATATTGCAAAAATGCTTCTGTTTAAAATTGAACTTCACTTATGTACATTTCAGTTTTGACTTTTCTATCCCTTTATTTATGTGTAGTAAAACAACTTTGCAATATAACTTTATCATTTATTTTACCTCCTTTTCCTGTAATTTAGTTTCATTTTAACTTTTATGTCCCTTTAATTGTAGAGAAAAGTACAATAGGAATATGCATGTTTGCTGGCATTCTCTGTCAATTGCAAATAAGTGTATATTCTTCAAGTTTGCAAAACCTATACTTATACAGTTGCCGTCACTTCATATCACTTTTATGATGAGGGACAGCCTATTGTCTTTGAGAATTATGCAATTTTGAATACATTGCAGAATATGTGAGAGAGATTTCATTAAATCAATCTGCACAAATAAACCATTGGGAATCTGACCTCCTTATTTCTGATGAAGCCCTAGGCCAGCCCGGTCATAGTTTTTAGGAGGATATGCTGAACTTTATTTGCATCCCAGTAAAATGAACGTCTGGAGAGGAGTGATTTGGAAGAGCAGGTGACATTTAAAGTTACCCAAATCGTTGGCAACAAAAGTGAGTACACCCCTAAGTGGAAGTGTCCAAATTGGGCCCAAAGTGTCAATCTTTTGTGTGGCCACCATTATTTTCCAGCACTGCCTTAACCCTCTTGGGCATGGAGTTCACCAGAGCTTCACAGGTTGCCACTGGAGTCCTCTTCCACTCCTCCATGATGACATCACGGAACTGGTGGATGTTAGAGACCTTGCGCTCCCCCACCTTCCGTTTGAGGATGCCCCACAGATGCTCAATAGGGTTTAGATCTGGAGAAATGCTTGGCCAGTCCATCACCTTTACCTTCAGCTTCTTTAGTAAGGCAGTGGTCGTCTTGGAGGTGTGTTTGGGGTCGTTATCATGTTGGAATACTGCCCTGCGGCTCAGTCTCAGAAGGGAAGGGATCATGCTCTGCTTCAGTATGTCACAGTACATGTTGGCATTCATGGTTCCCTCAATGAACTGTAGCTCCAGAGTGCCGGCAGCACTCATGCAGGCCCAGACCATGACACTCCCACCACCATGCTTGACTGTAGGCAAGATACACTTGTCTTTGTACTCCTCACCTGGTTGCCGCCACACACGCTTGACAACACTCATACGTCTATTTCCCAAAGACAACCTCTGGATATGACGCTGAGCACGTGCTCTCAGTTTCAGGGTCTTGGCAATCTTCTTATAGCCTATGCCATCTTTATGTAGACCAGCAATTCTTTTTTTCAGATCCTCAGAGAGCATAACTGCTGTTTCTGGCGAGCCTGCAGGTTTACCAGAAACACGGGCCCTCAAGCTCCGTCTGGAGCTTGATAAATGGGCCCCATAATGTATTAGATACATGATATAAAGACCTTAATTAATTCTTATTATAAATACTTTTTATTTTCACAACCTTTTTCTGTGTATAGTACTTGCCAAACAGACCATTGGCTCAGCTCACTGGCTAATCGACGCATTCCACGTGTAGCAGCTGCTAAACTCTGGATATCTGGCTGCTAAACAAAAGTAGAGAGACAGTGAGTCTATTGGACTCCATTAGCAGCATTAGAACAAACGTTGATTGTAGTGTGGTTGGGAAGGATGCTGAGTTCTACAGTTATTTGTTTCAAGAAAGAAATATTTTCATTTTGAATTATCTTTTTGCTCCCAGTGTATCTTTTTTTGAATTCACCTACCCTTGTGGTTTGTTTAAAGCGATGTGAATGTCAAAATTAAACTTGGATCAGAAAAAGCATTTGATTTTAAAAGACTTTTAAGTTTACTTCTATCAAATTTACTTTGTTCTTCCTTTGTTGATAAGGTAACTAGGTAGCATTAGGGGCAGCAATGCACTACTAGGAGCTAGCTGGTGATTGGAGACTATGCACATATGCCTCTTGCCATTGGCTCACTAGATGTCTTCAGGTAGGTCCCAGTCCCATTACTTATTGGTCTTACTAGGTGTATGGTAATCTATTGTCTTTTTTTTCCTCCCACACACACAGTGTTCACTTTATTATCTCTTCCCCCTTCTTCCTTTTTTTTTTTTTTTTTTCCCTGGGGTACCCCGTCTGCTGAAGTAAATTGAAAATCCCAATAGAGTAACAAGGAATCTTTGATGGATCTCCCTTCTTTTTTTTCCGAAGAAAGACAAAGATGTCATATAATGTTACAATATATTGTTTGTTTTTGTCTCTCTTTTTGTTGCGATGATTATTCAAGACGCCCTGCGAGTCGCAAGGGAAATGTGATTATATCATGTGATTTGCTCAAACTTGTTACACTATTGGATATTAAATAAAGATATAAAAAAATGCATGCTCTGTCTGAATCATGAAAGAAAAAAAATTGGGTTTTGTTTCCCTTTAATTTTAAATGTTTACTAAAGAGAATTTTTAAACTGGATTATTAAGTGTAAATTGAGCATTCATAAGAACTATATTTAACAAGCAGTCCAAGCAGCAAAACAAAAATACTTTTTTGGAATATAAATGTCAAATCATCATCTTGCAAATAATACGGCATGTTTATGTGTGCAATATGCATTTGCTAAATGCTAGACAGCAGTGACGTGCAGTAATAGGAGGCAGGGTAGGCAGTGCCTACCCTGTCCAATGAGGGAAAAAAGATTTGAATTCATATTTATTAAAAAAAAAAAAAAAGTGTTTTTTACTTCATTAATATTTTGTCCATGCCCACCCTCACCCCAAGGGTACCCCCCCACCCCCATGGCGATACTCATTATGGTACTGCGCTTTGCGCATGCGCAGTGCAAAAATTCACTATCCATATTCCATTGTTGCGCAATTAGGAGGCAGTGAGCCGGTCCGCTGCCCTCCATTAATTGCGCAACATGGATCTGGAGCTGCGCCACCCACTGGTGACTCTTCGGGCCCTGATACAAGCTCCAATGGAGGCGGTTCTCAAAACCGCCTCCATGATGAGCTTGGTCACTTCAGCCAATCACAGCTTCAGCAGCACTGCGGGGAGGCGTGCCTGCTGGGCTGCTGATTGGCAGGTGTGGGCCATGTGACCATTTTGACATGTCACATTGAGCGCGCTGACAGATCTACTGGCGGGAAGACTCAGTGTCAGTAGTGGAGGGAGCTGCTGAGAGAGTCTTGTGCGTGCGTGCCGCCGACCACTGCTGCCTAGTGCCTACTGCCCCAGTTGTTGTGTGGCTGTCTGGTGGACTAGTGTGGACCAGGACTAGTCACGGAGGAGTTGCTGCCAGTGCCTGCCCACTGCCTGGAGGAGACTGAAGTCAGACTCAGGAGGAGCCGGAGCGGAGGACTGCCTAATAGTGCCAGACCCAGTGCCATTGACTCACTGACTACCCTGGACCTGGAAAACACCGGTAACTGTAAGTACTAGTAGTGATCGAGAGTAAATGCCCTGGGGGGCAGCCTGGCCAGAGTGAGGTGTGTGGCTACTAGTGTAGAATTCATACATGCTGGAGATACACAATGTGTTGGCAGGGCACCAACAACACTGCAACGTTGAGTTCCATCAGGTATACTTTTATATTGGCCATGCTGTGTGTGTGCTCACTACTCAGGGCAGGTCCGGTGCAACTGCAAACTGCTGTCTGCCACACTCTGCATCCATTAACTCCTGCAGTAGTACGAGGAGCCCAATTAGTATACAGCTACAGACAGCGTGTCAGTGACAGAATGATTTGTGAGTAATTTACTTACAATAGTCAGCTAATCATTTTTTTCTAACAACTTAGTAAATCACTCACAAATCATCCTGTCACTGACACGCTGTCTGTAGCTGTATACTAATTGGGCTCCTTGTACTACTGCAGGGGTTAATGGATGCAGAGTGTGGCAGACAGCAGGTGTTTAGACTAAGAGAACATAATCATCTTAATGTAATATTTTGAAAGATCACCTGATCTCCCCAACAGCAGTCATCAGTGAGTGCACGGAATCTTTTTACACTGGTGCTGCTGCAGGAAACATGGGTGGAGCTCAGCTTAGACAAGAGGTAACGCTGGAGTTAGCTGTGAGTGAGTATCAGTAACTCATATATTGTTGTCAGGGCTATAGAGGTCTGAAGCTTCCCACAGTACCTGGTCTGCTCTTTATAGTCTCCCCTCCTCCCTGCTCTCATTTCCCCCATTCCTTCTCAGGGCTGTGTTGTATCTGTCTTCCTGCTGGTAGATATGGCTGCTGTGCAGAGCATGTTTACTGAAGGAAAGTCACATGGAAAAAGGGTTTCTGAGGGTAGGGGGTTGGGGATTCCTATTTAAAAATAGATATTTTCTTTACTGAGTCAGCAGCTGCTTGTATTATAGTAATCCTTTAAGACAACTCCAATGCTTCTGTCTAAAAATATGAGGTTGGCTATATGTGTATGTTTTCCCACAGTACTTGTGTTTTTTTTATATAAAGTGACATATTGAGATGTATGGGAGTTGAGAGAATCAGTGTATCTGTGTTTTGTATCTGTATGAGTGTGTGTGTGTGCATCTGTATGAGAGTGTGTGTGCGCATCTGTATGAGAGTTTTTGTGTATCTGTATGAGAGTGTGTGTGCACATCTGTATGAGAGTGTGTGTGCATCTGTATGTATGAGTGTTTGTGTGCATCTGTATGAGTGTTTGTGTGCATCTGTATGAGTGTTTGTGTGCATCTGTATGAGAGTGTGTGTGCATCTGTATGAGAGTGTGTGTGCATCTGTATGAGAGTGTGTGTGCATCTGTATGAGTGTGTGTGTGCATCTGTATGAGTGTGTGTGTGCATCTGTATGAGAGTGTGTGTGCATCTGTATGAGAGTGTGTGTGCATCTGTATGAGTGTGTGTGTGCATCTGTATGAGTGTTTGTGTGCATCTGTATGAGTGTTTGTGTGCATCTGTATGAGAGTGTGTGTGCATCTGTATGAGAGTGTGTGTGCATCTGTATGAGAGTGTGTGTGCATCTGTATGAGTGTGTGTGTGCATCTGTATGAGTGTGTGTGTGCATCTGTATGAGTGTGTGTGTGTGCATCTGTATGAGTGTGTGTGCATCTGTATATATGAGAGTGTGTGTACATCTGTATGAGAATGTGTGTACATCTGTATGAGAGTGTGTGTGCATCTGTATGAGAGTGTGTGTACATCTGTATGAGAGTGTGTGTGCATCTGTATGAGAGTGTGTGTGCATCTGTATGAGAGTGTGTGTGCATCTGTATGAGAGTGTGTGTGCATCTGTATGAGTGTGTGTGTGCATCTGTATGAGTGTGTGTGTGCATCTGTATGAGTGTGTGTGTGTGCATCTGTATGAGTGTGTGTGCATCTGTATATATGAGAGTGTGTGTACATCTGTATGAGAGTGTGTGTACATCTGTATGAGAGTGTGTGTGCATCTGTATGAGTGTGTGTGTGTGCGCGCGCATCTGTATGAGTGTGTGTGTGCATCTATATGTATGAGTGTGTGTACATCTGTATGAGAATGTGTGTACATCTGTATGAGAGTGTGTGTGCATCTGTATGAGAGTGTGTGTGCATCTGTATGAGTGTGTGTGCATCTGTATATATGAGAGTGTGTGTACATCTGTATGAGAGTGTGTACATCTGTATGAGTGTGTGTGTGCGCATCTGTATGAGTGTGTGTGTGCGCATCTGTATGAGTGTGTGTGTGCATCTGTATGAGTGTGTGTGTGCATCTGTATGAGTGTGTGTGTGCATCTGTATGAGTGTGTGTGTGCATCTGTATATATGAGTGTGTGTACATCTGTATGAGAATGTGTGTACATCTGTATGAGAGTGTGTGTGCATCTGTATGAGTGTGTGTGCATCTGTATGAGTGTGTGTGCATCTGTATATAATGAGAGTGTGTGTACATCTGTATGAGTGTGTGTACATCTGTATGAGTGTGTGTGCATCTGTATATATGAGAGTGTGTGTACATCTGTATGAGAATGTGTGTACATCTGTATGAGTGTGTGTGTGCATCTATATGTATGAGAATGTGTGTGCATCTGTATATATGAGAGTGTGTGTGCATCTGTATGAGTGTGTGTGTGCACATCTGTATGAGTGTGTGTGTGCATCTATATGTATGAGTGTGTGTGTGCATCTATATGTATGAGTGTGTGTGTGCATCTATATGTATGAGAGTGTGTGTACATCTGGATGACAGTGTGTGACTGTGTACATCTATATGAGTGTGTGTGCATCTGTATGAGAGTGTGTGTGCATCTGTATGAGTGTGTTTGTGCATCTGTATGTATGAGAGTGTGTGTGCATCTGTATGAGAGTGTGTGTGCATCTGTATGAGAGTGTGTGTGCATCTGTATGAGAGTGTGTGCATCTGTATGAGTGTGTGTGCAACTGTATGAGAGTGTGTGTATGCATCTGTATGAGTGTGTGTGTGCATCTGTATGAGTGTGTGTGCATCTGTATGAGTGTGTGTGCATCTGTATGAGTGTGTGTGCATCTGTATGAGTGTGTATGAGAGTGTGTGTGCATCTGTATGAGAGTGTGTGCGCATCTGCATGAGAGTGTGTGCGCATCTGCATGAGAGTGTGTGCGCATCTGTATGAGTGTGTCTGTGTGCATCTGTATGAGTGTGTCTGTGTGCATCTGTATGAGTGTGTGTGCATTTGTATGAGTGTGTGTGCATCTGTATGAGTGTGGGTGTGTGTGCATCTGTATGAGTGTGTGTGCATCTGTATGAGTGTGTGTGCCACTGTATGAGAGTGTGTGCGTATCTGCATGAGAGTGTGTGCGCATCTGGTTTCTCCTTTTACAAATAAGGCAAGTTGGAGTTTGACTACTGGAGAATAGCTGCAGTTAAAAGGATGTTAATTTGTTTTAAAACATTAAAGGAACACAACATTTTTCTTTTATGTTTCAGATAGAACATACAATATTAAAGACTTTTACATTTTACTTATGTTATCCAATTTGCTTTTTTCTTTTAGTATCATTTGAAAAGCATACCTAGGTAGGCTAAAGATCAGTAATGCACTACTGGGAGCAGCTGGTGAGTGGTGGTTGCACATATATGCCTCTTGTCATTGGCTCATTTAATGTGTTCAGTTAGCTCCCAGTTGTGCATTGCTGCATATCCTTCAACAAAGGATAACAAGAGAATGAAGCAAATGTACTAATAGCCTCACTAGCCTCTGACCTCACCGCACGTCACTGCTAGACAGTGTTCTCCACAGAAAAATTTGCCAGCCGGGTGACATTATGAATTAGACGGACAGTGTAATGCTAAATAGGTCCTGGGAAGAACATTGTTAGATAAATGGGTTAGTGCAGGGTTGACAGTCACACTGGTGTTAAAACTGTGGAATCTGTTGGCGCTGTACAAATAAATGAAAATAATAATAACAATAGGTTCAATTTCATAAACCCAACAAAGCTGTACTGTTGTATTTTGTTGTTTGGAACAGGGCCCACTGTAAGAAAGCTTCAGTTCAGGATACAATTGGGCTCTATTTTATTCAAATTCATTCCGTTTTTGGAAAGAAGAACTGATCATTTCAGCCCTTTGAATTCCAGGGCTGTAATTAGAGCATTCAGCACATTCATATTTGGCAACTTCTGTGCATCGTAATAACATTACAAGAGCTCTTGTTGCTGGAGTTTTTAAATGTATTGCTTGCTATGCTAGAGTTCCATCAGAGACAAGATATGTTATACGCCCTGATAAAATGTTACAGGTGCCACTCGTTACAGGAACACAAAACCAGCCACATTAAAATGACAAAATAAAAAAGTTTAAAGGGACACAAAACCCAAATTTTTTTTTTCATGATTCAGATAGAGCATGCAATTTGAAGAAACTTTTTAATTTACTCCTATTATGATTTTTTCTTCGTTCTCTTGCTATCAGAAATGTAAGCATAGGAGCCGGACCATTTTTGGTTCAAAACCTGGGTAGCGCCTGCTGATTGGTGGCTAAATGTTTTGTATCCCTAAAAAAAACACTCAGGGCTAGATTACGAGTGGAGTGCTAACAGTTATGCATAAGCGAAAAGGGGTTTATTGCAGGTGTATTCACGCGTTGTTTTCTTTTGCTCGTATTACAAGTTGAAAGTAAACGCGATCGCTTGAGCGAAATTGAAGTTAACGTGCGTGGTTAAACGTGACCATAGATCTCTGGTTAACTGTATCGCAAAACAAAAAAGTGTCACAAAACACATCAAAAATACATTACAAATTACAGTTACACTCATAATAACACTCATAATAACATTATCTAATAAAAAATTTTTTTAATAAAAATTGCACAAAGAAGTTCTATGGGCTCAAACATATGAGGTCTCAGGCGTTAGGAAAAAAAACATACATATACATGTCTAAATATGGATATGTATGCATATAAGTGTGTACAAATGTACAAATGTGTTTACTAGTCCTAAAGCCTGTTTACACGGGCCATTTTTTGCAGTACAGCGGTTCCACCCCTTGCTCTTTCTCTTTCCGTCTTTTGCTGTCACTCTCCCCCCTCTCTTTTGTTCTCTCTCTCTCTATCCCTCTCCTCTTGTGCGCTCTCTCTCCCCCTCTCTTTTGCTCTCTCTCCTCCCCTCTTTTGCTCTCTCTCTCCCCCCCTCTCTTGCTTTCTCTATCCCTCTCTTTTGCTCTCTCTCTCTCTCTCTCCCCTCTCTTTTGCACTCTCTCTCTCCTCCCTCTCTTTTGTGCTCTCTTTTGAGCTCTTTCTCCCCCCTCTCTTTTGCTCTCTCTCTCTTCCCCTCTCTTTTGCTCTCTCCTCCTTTTTTTGCTCTCTCTTTCTCTCCCCTCTCTTTTGCTCTCTCTCCCCCTCTCTTGCTCTCTCTCCCCTGTTTTTTGCTCTGCCTCTCTCATCCCTCTCTTTTGCACTCTCTCTCCTCCCTCTTTTTTTGCGCTCTCTCTCTCCCCCCTTTCTTTTGCGCTCTCTCTCTCTCCCCCTTTCTTTTACTCTCTCTCCCCCCTCTTTTGCTCTCTTTCTCCCCCTTTCTTTTGCTCTCTCTCTCTCTCCCCCTCTCTTTTGCTCTCTCTCTCTCCCCCCTCTCTTTTGATTTCTCTCTTTCCCCTCTATTTCGCTCTCTCTCTCCCCCCTCTTTTGCACTCTCTCCCCCCTCTTTTGCTCTCTCTCCCCCCTCTCTTTTGCTTTCTCTCCCCCCTCTCTTTTGCTCTCTCTCCTCTCTATTTTGCTCTCTCTCCCCTCTCTTTTGCACTTTCTCCCCCCTCTTTTGCTCTTTCACCCCCCTCTTTTGCTCTTTCTCTCCCTCTCTTTGGACAAACACACTTGGCCTTTTATATTATAGGATATGTGTGTATATATGTATTTACAGACATAAATACACATAAACACACATATTTATATATGTATACATATAAAGACATATTTATGTGCATTGGATCCCTTTGCAGTTAAGTAGATGAAAACATGTAGAAGTATATTTATGAAATATTAATATTTAATAAAGTGTTATACTGTGCATTTACTGTAAAATATTTCATATTCCAATGTTCTGCACATAGCAGAATATGTTCTATATATTTATAGTTATTCCTGTATATATATATATAAAACTATATATAAGCATCCCTGAAACATCATGATGCTCACTGAATAAAATTCTTTATTTGATATAAGTCCTGGCGAGTGCTTCCTACTTTGGTATTTATGTTGATTTCCTGAATGCACCCCGGTTGGCTGATGACTTGAAGTGTGAGTGCAGAGCTCTCTGGACATTCTTCCTATATATAATCGTATATGTGTATATATATTCATAGAAACATATTTGACAAAAATACCATAAGATATATATAGAGAAATATGAATTTATGAATAAATAGAACATATTCTGCAATGTGAAGAACATTGGAATGTGAAATATGCATATTTTCATGTCGGGTTAGCACACATAAGAATATGCAATTGTGTTTGTGCGCGAGTAGGATGTTTTTTTTTCCATTGACTTCTATGGGGGCGCTTGATATAAGTTTGCCCTTTTTTACGCACGTCGGGTTACCGAGCGAGCGATCGATGGAAAACAGTTTACTTTCAACTTGTAATACAAGCGCAACACCCCGACGCCCTTAATTTTAGAACTGAAAATGCACACTGTCAACTTTACAAGCCTAAACTAGCTACATATATGTCCTTAATTGGCATCAGCAGGGCTTTTCAGATAACAACTGCAAACAAAGACTGTAGCCTTGCATATTCCAGTAGACATAAGTCCAACGGTGTGTATGGGGGGGGGGGTTGAAAAACAGTTTCAGCAAGCATGGTGTTGTTGTGTTTGTAAAGTATTTTCACTTAGCTGATATATTATTCTTTAACAAGACAAGCTGGTGGGAGTTGGGCAGAAGGTTGGCAGAGCTGGGGGAGAGTGGGTGGACTGATGTGTGGCTAGGCATTCCTCAGCAACCGAGGACTTTTATTAAAGGGACTTTTATGATTCTGGTAGAACATGTAATTTTAAACAACTATTCTATTTACTTATATTATCTAACTTGCTTCATTCTCTTGGTATCTTCTGTTAAAAAAGCATACATAGGTAGCCTAAGGAGTAGCAATGCTAGCTGCTGATTTGTGGCTGCACATATATGCTTCTTGGCATTAGTTCACCCAATAAAAAGTTTAAAATTGTATGCTGTATCTAAATCATGAAAGAAAGTTTTCATGTCCCTTTAAGGTATTAGAAAGCTTCAGGAGGGAAACATTTATCTGGTTCCTTATTACCCTTATCTAGTTCCTGAAAATGTATGTGACTGGCTCCTTATTGTTGCTGGCTTCTAAGTTTGCAATAAATATTTCAGTCCCTGGATACATGTTAGTATATTAACCCTTTAAGGACACAGCTTTCTGTTTGCTCAATTGTTTTATGTCGGAAAAATTCTGTCATCTGTCCTTAAGAGGTTAAAGGGACATTAAACACTAAGGCCTAGATTTAGAGTTGGGCGGTAGCCGTGAAAACCAGCGTTAGAGGCTCCTAACGCTGGTTTTGGGCTACCGCCAGTATTTGGAGTCAGTCAGGAAAGGGTCTAACGCTCACTTTCCAGCCGCGACTTTTCCATACCGCAGATCCCCTTACGTCAATTGCGTATCCTATCTTTTCTATGGGATCTTTCTAACGCCGGTATTTAGAGTCGTGTCTGAAGTGAGCGTTAGAAATCTAACGACAAAACTCCAGCTGCAGAAAAAAGTCAGTAGTTAAGAGCTTTCTGGGCTAACGCCGGTTTATAAAGCTCTTAACTACTGTGCTCTAAAGTACACCCATAAACTACCTATGTACCCCTAAACCGAGGTCCCCCCACATCGACGCCACTATATTTAAATTTTTTAACCCCTAATCTTCCGCTCCGTACACTGCCGCCAACTACGTTATCCCTATGTACCCCTAATCTGCTGCCCCTAACACCGCCGACCCCTATATTATATTTATTAACCCCTAATCTGCCGCCCCCGCTATTGCTGACCCCTGCATATTATTATTAACCCCTAATCTGCCGCTCCGTACACCACCGCCACCTACATTATAGCTATGTACCCCTAATCTGCTGCCCCTAACACCGCCGACCCCTATATTATATTTATTAACCCCTAATCTGCCCCCCTCAACGTCGCCTCCACTTGCCTACACTTATTAACCCCTAATCTGCCGAGCGGACCGCACCGCTACTATAATAAAGTTATTAACCCCTAATCCGCCTCACTCCCACCTCAATAACCCTATAATAAATAGTATTAACCCCTAATCTGCCCTCCCTAACATCGCCGACACCTAACTTCAATTATTAACCCCTAATATGCCGACCGAATCTCGCCGCTACTGTAATAAATGGATTAACCCCTAAAGCTAAGTCTAACTCTAACACTAACACCCCCCTAAGTTAAATATAATTTAAATCTAACGAAATAAATTAACTCTTATTAAATAAATTATTCCTATTTAAAGCTAAATACTTACCTGTAAAATAAACCCTAATATAGCTACAATATAAATTATAATTATATTATAGCTATTTTAGGATTTATATTTATTTTACAGGTAACTTTGTATTTATTTTAACTAGGTACAATAGCTATTAAATAGTTAAGAACTATTTAATAGCTAAAATAGTTAAAATAATTACAAAATTACCTGTAAAATAAATCCTAACCTAAGTTACAATTAAACCTAACACTACACTATCAATAAATTAATTAAATAAAATACCTACAATTACCTACAATTAAACCTAACACTACACTATCAATAAATAAATTAAATACAATTCCTACAAATAAATACAATGAAATAAACTAACTAAAGTACAAAAAATAAAAAAGAACTAAGTTACAAAAAATAAAAAAATATTTACAAACATTAGAAAAATATTACAACAATTTTAAACTAATTACACCTACTCTAAGCCCCCTAATAAAATAACAAAGCCCCGCAAAATAAAAAAATGCCCTACCCTATTCTAAATTAAAAAAGTTCAAAGCTCTTTTACCTTACCAGCCCTGAACAGGGCCCTTTGCGGGGCATGCCCCAAAGAATTCAGCTCTTTTGCCTGTTAAAAAAACCCACATACAATACCCCCCCCCCAACATTACAACCCACCACCCACATACCCCTAATCTAACCCAAACCCCCCTTAAATAAACCTAACACTAAGCCCCTGAAGATCTTCCTATCTTATCTTCACCCTGCCAGGTTCACCGATCCGTCCTCGGAAGTCTTGATCCAAGCCTCGGAAGTGTTGATCCAAGCCCAAGCGGGGGGCTGAAGAGTGACGTCCATCCTCGGGCTGAAGTCTGGATCCAAGCGGCGACTGAAGAAATCCATCATCGGGCTGAAGTCGGAAGTCCATCATCGGGATGAAGTCTTCTATCAAGCAGCATCTTCAATCTTCTTTCTTCTGGAGCGGAGCGGAGCCATCTTGTTCCCAGCCGACGCGGATCCATCCTCTTCTAACGACGCCTACTAGCCGAATGACGGTTCCTTTAAATGACGTCATCCAAGATGGCGTCCGTCGAATTCCGATTGGCTGATCCGATCAGCCAATCAGATTGAGCTCGCATTCTATTGGCTGTTCCGATCAGCCAATAGAATGCGAGCTCAATCTGATTGGCTGATTCCATCAGCCAATCAGAATTTTCCTACCTTAATTCCGATTGGCTGATAGAATCCTATCAGCCAATCGGAATTCGACGGACGCCATCTTGGATGACGTAATTTAAAGGAACCGTCATTCAGCTAGTAGGCGTCGTTAGAAGAGGATGGATCTGCGTCGGCTGGGAACAAGATGGCTCCGCTCCGGAAGAAAGAAGATTGAAGATGCTGCTTGATAAAAGACTTCATCCCGATGATGGACTTCCGACTTCAGCCCGATGATGGATTTCTTCAGTCGCCGCTTGGATCCAGACTTCAGCCCGAGGATGGACGTCACTCTTCAGCCCCCCGCTTGGGCTTGGATCAACACTTCCGAGGCTTGGATCAAGACTTCCGAGGACGGATCGGTGAACCTGGCAGGGTGAAGATAAGATAGGAAGATCTTCAGGGGCTTAGTGTTAGGTTTATTTAAGGGGGGTTTGGGTTAGATTAGGGGTATGTGGGTGGTGGGTTGTAATGTTGGGGGGGGGTATTGTATGTGGGTTTTTTTAACAGGCAAAAGAGCTGAATTCTTTGGGGCATGCCCCGCAAAGGGCCCTGTTCAGGGCTGGTAAGGTAAAAGAGCTTTGAACTTTTTTAATTTAGAATAGGGTAGGGCATTTTTTTATTTTGGGGGGCTTTGTTATTTTATTAGGGGGCTTAGAGTAGGTGTAATTAGTTTAAAATTGTTGTAATATTTTTCTAATGTTTGTAAATATTTCTTTATTTTTTGTAACTTAGTTCTTTTTTATTTTTTGTACTTTAGTTAGTTTATTTAATTGTATTTATTTGTAGGTACAGGTGGCCCTCGTTTTACAATTTACACCGTTTCAGAATAACAACCTTTTTTTTTAGTCATGTGACTGCTATTGAAAAGCATTGAGAAGCAGTGCATTTATTAAAATAGTCAGTAGGAGGAGCTGTCCGCTTGTGTTGCAGCAAAGCCAAGCAAGCTGAAATTAATCAGTTTAACCAGACCTGAGCTATCGAGCAGATTTCAAAGGAACAAGATCATCAAGATCATCCTGTCTATAAATCAGTCCAGATTGGAATGCATAGAAAGAACTGTTTGCAGAAAAATGCAAGTGAAGTCTGTGTTGTGCGGTTATTTTATTAGGTTTATAATGCTGTTTAGCAAATGTTTTTGTTCATTTAACTTAGTTTAATTATATATTCTGTGTTGTGTGATTATTTTATTAGGTTTATAATGCTGTTTAGCATTTAAAGTCTTCATTTAAAAGCTTTAAAAATAATGTATTAGGTGTTACTTATGACAATTTTGAGAGGGGCCTGGAACCTATCTCCCTCACTTCCCATTGACTTACATTATAAACTGGGTTTTAATTTACAACGGTTTCGATTTACAACCATTCCTTCTGGAACCTAACCCCGGCATAAACTGAGGGCTACCTGTATTGTATTGAATTAATTTATTGATAGTGTAGTGTTAGGTTTAATTGTAGATTATTGTAGGTATTTTATTTAATTAATTTATTGATAGTGTAGTGTTAGGTTTAATTGTAACTTAGGTTAGGATTTATTTTACAGGTAATTTTGTAATTATTTTAACTATTTTAGCTATTAAATAGTTCTTAACTATTTAATAGTTATTGTACCTGGTTAAAATAAGTACAAAGTTACCTGTAAAATAAATATAAATCCTAAAATAGCTATAATATAATTATAATTTATATTGTAGCTATATTAGGGTTTATTTTACAGGTAAGTATTTAGCTTTAAATAGGAATAATTTATTTAATAAGAGTTAATTTATTTCGTTAGATTTAAATTATATTTAATTTAGGGGGGGGGTGTTAGTGTTAGGGTTAGACTTAGCTTTAGGGGTTAATCCATTTATTACAGTAGCGGCGAGATTCGGTTGGCAGATTAGGGGTTAATAATTGAAGTTAGGTGTCGGTGATGTTAGGGAGGGCAGATTAGGGGTTAATACTATTTATTATAGGGTTATTGAGGCGGGAGTTAGGCGGATTAGGGGTTAATAACTTTATTATAATAGCGGCGCGGTCCGGTCGGCAGATTAGGGGTTAATAAGTGTAGGCAGGTGGAGGCGACGTTGGGGGCAGATTAGGGGTTAATAAATATAATATAGGGGTCGGCGGTGTTAGGGGCAGCAGATTAGGGGTACATATGGATAATGTAAGTAGCGGCGGTTTACGGAGCGGCAGATTAGGGGTTAATAATAATATGCAGGGGTCAGCGATAGCGGGGGCGGCAGATTAGGGGTTTATAAGTGTAAGGTTAGGGGTGTTTAGACTCGGGGTTCATGTTAGAGTGTTAGGTGCAGACGTAGGAAGTGTTTCCCCATAGAAAACAATGGGGCTGCGTTAGGAGCTGAACGCGGCTTTTTTGCAGGTGTTAGGTTTTTTTCAGCTCAAATGGCCCCATTGTTTTCTATGGGGGAATCGTGCACGAGCACGTTTTTGAAGCTGGCCGCTTCCGTAAGCACCGCTGGTATCTAGAGTTGCAGTGGCGTTAAATTCTGCTCTACGCTCCCTTTTTGGAGCCTAACGCACTGAAAACCCAGCCATTCTGTGAACTCTAAATACCAGCGGTATTTAAAAGGTGAGGCCAGAAAAAAGCACGCGTAGCTAACGCACCTCTTTGGCCGCAAAACTCTAAATCTAGGCGTAAATAAATGCTAGTACTCTTTAGTGCTCCACTGTTTATGATTGATAAATAGCACAATTCTCCCTCTGCAGTTTCCATTGATAGATTTATTTTGCTTATCTCAATCAGGGAAGCAGGTGTTTCCTATCACATGTACTAAAGTATGTAAATTGTTTCTTAGCAAACAAAAAATGTTTTAGTGTTTCTGTAAATTGTCCAAAAAAAAAAAACAAGATGTAGAAAATCAGATGCTTTTGATTATTGGTAAATACAAACATTGTCTAATATTTGTACGGCGCATAATACAACCAGGTAGACTTTAGAGCTCATGTTAACCAAATCAGTGACATATAGCTTTAAAAAGCTTTGCTTATTTGAAATTTCTTTCTCTCTAACATTGAGGCTGATTACAATCCTTTTAGAAAAATGTATCTAATGATTTTGTAGTTAAATCACTTGGTAAGTCTTTCTAAAGGATTGTGATCAATCCCATTGTGGGGCAGAAGGCGCAGGTTTGCATTCGTATTACAACTTGAAAGGAAATGGTTTGCGCGAGAGAGCGAAACAGGATGCGCGAGAGAGCGAAACAGGATGCGCTCTAACTTCAGGACTTTGGATTTTGCAACCACATTAACTTCTTCTCGCTATAGACTTCAATGGAGCACGCTGTTAAAAAAATAAATAAAAAACACTTATCGCTCGCGCTCTAACCCTACACTGCATTAGACAAACTGCGTTAAAGTTAGTTATAAATATTGTACACAAGGAGAAAAACAAAGTTATAACCCAAAAATGCTGGCTAAACCATAATGCTATCTCAAAATTGAATCTGTGTGTCTCCCAAAACCACGGAAATTTTGTGAAAACAAGATAGATAAAATTATTGAGAAAGTTAAAGATGATAGACTTATAAACAATGTAATATAGTATTTAATAAAAACAATAAAATAATTATTATAACATACAGAACACTCTTTATGGTTGTGGCCACAGACCTTAAAGGGACATTAAACACTAAATACATGCTAGATAGAATGATGTATTCAAAGAAAAGATTAGTCCATGACTAACATGTAGATGTATTTTTTTAAAGTTTCATTAGTTGTTTAAAAAGTGACAAAATAAGTCTAAAGTTTCAGTGTCTATAAAACACTGGGGGCTGCCATGTTGTAACTTGTGTTACCTTCTCTGCTGTGGCCAATTAGAGACCGTTATAAATAGGTCACTAGAGTGTGCAGCCAATGGCTGTGTGGAATATAACAGTGCTCTGCACTTCCATTTCTAACAGGAACTGAAAAGCTCACAATTTCAGAATGGAATTACAGGCAAAGAGGACAAAATAAATAATGAAAGTATATTGCAGAGTTGTTTTATTTATACAATTTATCATTTTATATTACCATCTCAAAGTGTTTAATGTCCCTTTAAAATTATTTAAAAAAAATTAAATGTTAAGACGCCATTCCTTGATAAATAATATCAGATCAAATCTAGACCCAAATGACCTTTAGATAGATTGTCTAGAATGTACATAGAACAATCTTCTCGGTTCAAATAGTTGAAATTAACAAAAGCATGCTGGACATATTATAGCAGTGTTCCATATAGCAAATAGCAAATTGAATATCCTCGGGTTATGCAAGTCCTAAGTTAGCCAGACCTCTGACAGCCCTAGTATTCAATACCTATTCAAGCAGATGTCATATCAAACTGCCAGATTAAGAGAATTTTAGAATGCTAGGAAAATATTATTGAAAAAAATGTGGAAAAACAAGGCTACTACTGAACCAACCATTCTGGCCTCAGATGCTACAGCTTTAAATAACTTAGTATCTTTACTTAATGAACAGGACACAGGTGATATACAAAGTAAATATCCTACAAAATCAGGATTTAAACCCGAAATCCAAATTTATGCCACAATTGTCCTTGTCATCAAGTATACAAACTTTTGTCAAATGTGTGGAGGAGGATGTAAACAAAATTGGGGTCACAGGAATTGTAAGTGATAATCTAAGTAGCCAGGAAAGAATAGCCTTAGATGAGCTTATTAAAAGAAGTGATTTGGTGTTTAAGCCATCCAATAAGGGTGGCAATATTGTCACCCAAGAAGACCAAAATGCATACATTCAAGAGGTTAAGAGACAACTCTTGATTACAGAACAATATGAGGTGGTAACCCATTTAGATTATGAGCGATCATGCAATGAACTTTTGTTCATTTTAAATAAAGCCAGAGATGATGGTTTAATCACCATAAAAGAGCTTCATGCTTTGTATAATCCCTTTCCTGTGCTCCCTACATTTTACTGCATCCCAAAGGTGCATAAAAACCTCAAGCACCCCCCTGGATGCCCGATAATCTCAGGCATCGGTGGACCAACTCAGGGCATAAGCAAATATATCTACTGTTTTTTGCATCCCTTTTTGGAGTCTTTATCATCCTATGTCCGTGACACGGGTGATGTCCTTAAAAAATTAGACAGAATTGTAGTTGATCCAGATATGCTCTTGGTGACCCTAGATGTGGAGTCACTGTACTGCTCAATCCCTCATTGTGCTGGACTAGAGGCATCAAAATATTTTCTTGAGTTGAGAGGGCAGGACTACAGTGGCAACTCATCTTTGGTACTAAAATTCCTAGAATTTGTATTAACCAACAATATCTTTTGTTTCGACAACAAATTTTACAGGCAAGTCCATGGCACAGTCATGGGAGCAACATGCGCACCAACATATGCATGTCTACACGTAGGCTATTGGGAAACTAAAATTGTATTCAATGAGCTCTCCGAATAGGTGGAAAAACGTTGTCCTATGGCTGAGGTTTGTGGACGATGTTTTAATTCTATGGAAAGGTGATGAAGAATCAGTTTCTAACATATAGTGTAAGTAATAAAGAGGCTACTTATTTGGACCTAAATATCCTTAAAATAGGAAATGAAATTCACACTACTGTTCATCGGAAGAAAACAGCAACAAATAGTTTGTTGCATGCAACAAGTCATCACCCTGACTCTCAGAAAACTGGTGTCGCTCCGGGACAATTTCTGAGATTACAGAGATGTTGTTCCTCAATTGAGTCTTTTGAGGAACAGGCAAAACAAATGGCTGAGAGATTTCTGTCAAGGGGATAATCTAAAAGACAAGTGAAAAATGCCTGGGTAGAGCTCGTCATACTCACAGGAATTATCTCCTATACAGTAAAAGAGTTGATTAAAATGATGACAATCATGCAAGACTAATTACAAGGTATAACTCGCATTGGAAGACATTGCGAGGGATACTTAATACTCATTGGCATATTTTGTCGAATGATACTTCTCTGACAGGATGTATATCAGAATATCCGTTACTCACAGCCAAAAGAGCCCTTAGTATTAAAGACAAACTTATACATAGTGAATTTATAAGAGAACATAGAGCAAACTGGTTAACTACAGCTTGAAATCAAGTAGGCAGTATACCTTGTGGACATTGTGTGTACTGTGTTTATATCAAAAGAGCCACCACTTTCTATACACCAGCTAGAAGCAGGCCACACTGTGTCAAAGATAGGATATCATGTACCTCAAAAAATGTAATCTCTCTGTTAAATTGCCCGAGCCCCAAATATTATGTCAGTAAAACGACAAGGGAATTGAAAAATAGAGTACATGAGCACAGAGATGACATCAAAAATGAGGATAAAGACAGCCCAGTAGCAAGACATTTTTAAATACTGTCATAATTCAGACTATAGTAAACTTCAAATATTGGGTATTGAACAGCTGAGACCCAGTAGACGTGGGGGAAATTTAGATAAAATAATACTGCAACATGAATCAAGGGGGATTTATAGACTAAATACCTCGAGTCCCACTGGCCTAAATAAAAAAATAGACTACTATTGTTTTTTATAAACAAAGAAAAGTATGACTATGAGTATTAATATTGGTGGATATATCAGCCAAAATGATACGGAAAGATAATGGTCATCATTCTATCCATACATGCTTATGTAACCTGAGGTTCTTTCAATATATTTCAAGATGTTTTTTTTTAAATGGCTATATTCAATTGTTGTTATTAACATTCAATTTGTCAAGGGGTTAACATGACTCAATAATCGCTCAAGATACATATATATATATATATATATATATATTTTTTTTTTTTTTGTGTGTGTTTCAACTGTAAATTTTTCAACTTGTAAATAATGGATACCGTAAAGATATGTTATTTTCTTGCAATTGGTTTCATATGGGAACCTTTTACATAGCAACTAAGTATAAGCATGGGTAGGTGTCACGCAAAATTGCTGACGATTAAGCAGAAGAGGGCGGAAACCTCTGTTAAAAACTTCTACAAATAAGAATTACGCCCATTGAATCCACATCTGATGAGGTCCCAGTTCCAGCCCTTTGTTGGAGGGGCGAAACTCGTCATGGTTGAGTAATCAATGACAAGTTAATTGCTACATCAGGCACAAGCTGTGTGATGAGTTACGCTGCATCTGAGAAGCAGGGAATTACCCACAAGTGAAGACGCTGACTAACTCACACTGAGAATCCGCAGGAATGATAAGGTACCAAGGGTTCCCTCTATAGCGAGGAACAAGCGCGTTTAATGGAAAATGTTAGGTATGGCTAATTTAAGTCTTGCAACCCTAATATTGCTTTCGATGAGGGATTAATTATGGAACTTCATCTCAAATCCATATAACTGTAGATGTCTATGGGAGTAAAAAGTGAATACCCAAAAGAAGTTTTTGCTAACTGATCTTTTTTGGGAAACCAAGCGGTCACTGTGACTGAAATCTAAGGAAGTTTACAAGCATATTAGTGATTAGCACCGGAAGAAGCTCCGTGCTGCATAAAATGAAGGAATGAAACGAGTGATCGGACTCGTCTGTGCTTTGCAGCTTTCTGTCTACATTGGATCCCCCCATGTCCAGGATCACCCCGGAAGACAACACGTTGTTGGTAGCAGTGAAGGCAGGAGGAGCGTTCGCGTAAAGGACACAGGTAAAATTGCTGACTGTTGCTTGCTGAAGGAACTCTTCTGCGGTAGTCACACCTGGTAATACGCGTTGGTATACGGCTCCTCCTCTCCATGCTAACGTGTCTTGTGTATTTTCCTGTTGGGGATGTTGCCTGGTTCATCTGGCTTTGCGGCACTATGGGAGATATAATTTGATCACCACTTTCTTGTTTGACTCATTCAAATTTGGATTACAAATAATAACATTCCACAGTGGATCATTTGTATTAATTTATTGAACTCTTCATCTGGTGCACCAGATCTTGCTTAGCCGGTTTGATTTATGTGTGAACATAGGGATCCCTTGTATGAGTGTGATTTTAGTATAATAAAGTGTGTTTTGTACTTTGGTTCATTATAAATCTCCTTGCTCTCATTTATTATTTTTGTACAGTTGTGCTGGTTATTCCTAGACTTTTAGAAACTCCTTATTTTGGAGTATCTACTTTCTTATTTGATATTGTTTATATTAGTGATTAATTAACACTTGAGTGCCTGGTTTTTGAATATGATTACGGACTCTCAACATCAACAGTCTTTTTTCTAAATAGATTTTTGGGGGCCCCACAACTACCCATATAAACACATATGTTCGCACTGGACTTGCTATACAATACACAGCTGTTATCAGCCGAAGGACTGTAGTATTCAGTATAAAGTACAAAGTATTAGGTGTTAAGTCCTATTTAGTGCTAATCTTTTTAACATCTATATTTTTCAGGATTTGTGAATGAAACCCTAGCGTATCCACATAGTGTATGTGTTTTTTTCATATGAAATACGGGTGGAAGATAGACTTCCCACTTGTGTTTATCCGACCACATTTGTTATAGTAATAAAGCGCAGTATTTTCCTTCAGTGCAGCTTTATGTTCTTCTTTGACAGATACTTATTTGTGTTTTTGTCCTTCCTCCTAACTATACTACATTAATTTTGGGACTGCTAGCACTCTAGGAAGTGCATTAGATAGACACTGTTGCACCTCTATTTTTAGCATTTTTTAAATTTTTAGAAAACCCCTTTTACTATTTGGTGCCTTCCTGACGATCACAAACACTCCTCTCGATATATATAAGTATACAATTCAGCACAGTAACACTAATATATTTGTATTACACAGTAAATAAACATTGCAATATATAAAAAAATAATCAAAGTGATTTTTCATGTTAAAAGATCTCCAAAGTGTATGTCTATATATGTGTACATATGTACATATGTATGCATAAACATATTTACACATACAAACACATAAATACACAGGTATATAACTATATACTTATACACACACACACACACACATATATATATATATATATATATATATATATATATATACACATATTTAGACATATATGTATACATAAAAGCCCTTCCCAGGCAAATAATTGTCATATACCGTATCCTTTTAACCCTTACAAAACAATTTTATTAATATTTATAAAAAAATATTTGTATTAGAAAGTGTATAAATGAATGTAATACTTTATTTTAACTCCTTAAAGACCCGTGACGTAACCTGTATATTGCTGGTCTTTCAATGGGGCTTGTTTTTTTGATAGCGCTATTATGGGCTGAAAACCCCTTAAAGACTAGTGAGTACAGGGTACGCCGTGTTCGTTAAGGAGTTAATCGAATTTATGTTGTGTTTGGGGCAATTTTTTTTAACCTTTACACTTTATGCTAGGTCTTCAGGTATGCTAATCCGCTGAGTGCAAATTTTGTATGTGCTCAAACGCAACCGTTTACTTTCAACTTGTAATATTCGTGTAGTTAGCATAGTCGTGATATTGCTTATTGTGTCCTGCACTAACAATAGCACAACACTTGTAATCTAGCACTGTGTCTCCTTATGTGATAAGGATGAACACCTCTGCTCTAATCACTGTTACTATAAGACAGACATTATTACTAGGGATGCACCGAAATTTCGGCCGCAGAAAGTTTCGGCCCGAAAATGGCATTTTTGGCTATTTCGGTTTTCGTTTTTTTTGCCTGTTAGTTTCGGTAAAATTATTGTGTAGCATATTTCAAATTTGATGCTAGCCTAGAGCTGCTGTTTAAGTTTATTACTTCACTTACTGTTCTGCATATAATGAGTTTTCTAGGATTATACTTTATTTGGATAATTTGTAAAAAAAAAACTATTAAATATGATTATGTTACATAGAACTAAATGAAGAATAATACAGTATATTGATATTTATAATTGTTTTAAGTAGGGATGCACCAAAATTTTGGTCGTAGAAACATTTTGGTCGAAAATGGCATTATTTTTTGCCTGTTTTTTTTTTCTTGGTAAAATTATTGTGTAGCATATTATTGTTTTAAGATATTTTTGTCCAATTTTAGTGTGTTACTTTCAATAAAAGTGTAGGCTTTTTTTATTGGCTCTAATTATGCAAAAAAAAACTAAAAAAAAATTATTTGAAAATAATTTGAAAAAATACATTTTCGGTATCTGTTTCGGTTTTCGGCCAAGTGCATCCTGGATTTTCGGATTCGGTTTCGGTCCAGAATTTCCATTTCGGTGCATCACTAATTATTACACCAGAAGGCTATTCTTGATAATTATGAGCAACACACATGGTTATTCTAATTGATCTCAGTCCTACAGAACTTTGTGGCACTGTACTAATAAATTATAATAATAAAAATTATCTAAGTGAGAAATAACTTCACAATATTTGGAATATAGTTAGATGCCTGCAGTAAAGTCCTGTCATTACTGACATCTGCTGAGTACAAAATACATTGTTGTTACTTACACAGGGACATTAAACTCTAAGGCTCTCTGCTTTGGCGAGATTATTTAAAGGGACTTGAAACTCAAAAATGTTCTTTAATGATTCAAACAGAGAATACAATTTTAAACAACTTTCCAATTTACTTCTATCACTTAATTTGCTTCATTCTCTCTGCATCTTTATTTTGAAGAAACAGGTATACCAAGAGAACAAAACAATTTAGATAATAGAAGTAAATTGGAAAGTAGTTTAAAAGGACATGCTCCATATGAATCATTAAAGTTTCATGTCCCTTTAAGAAGGCTCCTCACTATTGGGAGGTCCCTCAAACAATTTTGATTAAGGGCAGTTGATGGCTTTTGTGCTCCTAGAAATAAAAAATGTTAAGAATTTTTTTTTGGTTGTGCTTAGAGATGGGCGAATGTGTTTATATTCGAATGTTAGAACGAATGTTATTGTAGAAATTCAATTTACATAGAACAAATATTCTTAAAAAATTCTATAATCGAATGCTATTTACAGTTTTCGAATGTCACTTTTGAAATCGAATGTTTATAATTAGATTGAATGTCCACATTTGAAATTTCGAATGTGTCACTTCGATTTAACAAATACTTTTCAGAAGTTCAATAGTTCATGTGGTAGGGAATTTAGTAAATTGATACATAGCAGAATATTGCATAATTTGAATATTACATTTAAAGAAACCATTAGAGATACTATTACAAATATATAAATTAAAATTTTTTGAAATTGCATAATTCGAATAGAATTATTAGAAAAGTTTGAATTGAATATTAAATTAAGAAAGCATTAGAAATACAATTTACATTAAATGAATGTTAGAATGTTGTACAAACATTTGAAATTCGAAACAAAAGAACTTATTAAAATTCATTTAATTTTTTTCAAATGTTGCGAAACATTCGCCCATCCCTAGTTGTGCAGTTGCAATTTTTTTTTTTTTTATTTCTGTTTGAAATCTGTACAGTGACTTGGGCAGGTTGCACTCCAGTTCCAAGTATTAAACTGGTTCAAGACTATCGGCCAGATTACGAGTTTTGCGTTATGAGGGGTGCGGTACTAACTTGCATGTTATTGTCACCGCTCACTTACCTACAGCGCTGGTATTACAATTTTTCATAAACCTGGCGTTGAAAGACAAGAAGTGAGCATAGAGCAAAATTGTGCTCCATACCGCACTCCAATACCAGCGCTGCTTAATTCAACGGTGAGCTGGTTGTACGTCCTCGTGCACGATTTCCCCATAGACATCAATGGGGAGAGCCAGCTAAGAAAAAGTCTAACACCTGCAAAAAAGCAGCGTAAAGCTCAGTAACGCAGCCCCATTGATTCCTATGGGGAAACTAATTTTATGTTTACACCTAACACCCTAACATAAACCCCGAGTCTAAACACCCATAATCTTACACTTATTAACCCCTAATCTGCCGCCACCGACATCGCCGACACCTACATTATACTTATTAACCCCTAATCTGCCGCTCCAGACATCGCCGACACCTACATTATACTTATGAATCCCTAATTGCTGCCCCCAACATCCCCGACACCTACATTATATTTATTAACCCCTAATCTGCTGCCCACAACATCGCCGACACCTACATAATGTTATTAACCCCTAATCTGCCGCCCCCAACGTCGCCGCCACTATAATAAACATATTAACCCCTAAACCGCCGTACTCCCGCATCGCAAACACTAGTTAAATTTTATTAACCCCTAATCTGCCGCCCCTAACATCGCCGCCACTATACTAAATTTATTAACCCCTAAACCTAAGTCTAACCCTAACACCCCCTAACTTAAATAAAATTAAAATAAATATAAATAAAACCTACTATCATTACCTAAATTATTCCTATTTAAAACTAAATACTTACCTATAAAATAAACCCTAAGCTAGCTACAATATAACTAATAGTTACATTGTAGCTAGCTTAGGGTTTATTTTTATTTTACAGGCAAGTTTGTATTTATTTTAACTAGGTAGAATAGTTACTAAATAGTTATTAACTATTTACTAACTACCTAGCTAAAATAAATACAAATTTACCTGTAAAATAAAACTTAACCTAAGTTACACTAACACCTAAACTTACACTACAATTAAATGAATTACCAAAATTAAATACAATTAACTACATTAAATACAATTAGCTAAATCACAAAAAAACAAAAACACTAAATTACAGAAAATAAAAAACAAATTACAAGATCCTTAAACTAATTACACCTAATCTAATAGCCCTATCAAAATAAAAAAAAGCCCACCCAAAATAAAAACCCTAGCCTAAACTAAACTACCAATAGCCCTTAAAAGGGCCTTTTGTGGGGTATTGCCCCAAAGAAATCAGCTCTTTTACCTAAAAAAAATACAAACAACCCCCCCACTACAGTAAAACCCACCACCCACACAACCAACACCCCAAATAAAACCCTAACTAAAAAAACCTAAGCTCTCCATTTCCCTGAAAGGGGCATTTGGATGGGCATTGCCCTTAAAAGGGCATTTAGCTCTATTGCAGCCCAAAGCCCTAACCTAAAAATAAAACCCACCCAATAAACCCTTAAAAACCCTAACACTAACCCCCTGATGATCCACTTACAGTTATGAAGATCCGACATCCATCCTCAACGAAGCCGGGAGAAGTCCTCATCGAAGCGGCAAGAAGTCCTCAATGAAGCCAGGATAAGTCTTCATCCAAGCCGGGAGAAGTGGTCCTCCAGATGGGCAGAAGTCTTCATCCAGACGGCGCGGAGCGGGTCCATCTTCAAGACAGCTCTATTGCAGCCCAAAGCCCTAACCTAAAAATAAAACCCACCCAATAAACCCTTAAAAAAAAAAAACTAACACTAACCCCCTGAAGATCCACTTACAGTTTTGAAGATCCGACATCCATCCTCAATGAAGCCGGGAGAAGTCCTCATCAAAGCAGCAAGAAGTCCTCAACCAAGCTGGGATAATTCTTCATCCAAGCCGGGAGAAGTGGTCCTCCAGACAGCATCTTCTATCTTCATCCATCCGGCACGGAGCGGGGTCAATCGGAATTAAGGTTGAAAAAATCATATTGGCTGATGCAATCAGCCAATAGGATTGAACTTCAATCCTATTGGCTGATAAAGTCAGCCAATAGGATTGAGCTGATTTGAACAGCCAATAGAATGCAAGCTCAATTCTATTGGCTGATTGGATCAGCCAATAGGATTGAAGTTCAATCCTATTGGCTTATTGCATCAGCCAATAGGATTTTTTCAACCTTAATTCCGATTGGCTGATAGAATTCTATCAGCTAATAGGAATCTAAGGGACGCCATCTTGGATGACGTCACTTAAAGGTACCTTCATTCGTCGGGTAGTCGTTGTTGGAAGAGGATGCTCTGCGCCGGATGTCTTGAAGATGGACCCGCTCCAAGCCGGATGGATGAAGAGAGAAGATGCCATCTGGATGAAGACTTCTGCCCGTCTGGAGGACCACTTATCCCGGCTTGGATGAAGACTTATCCCGGCTTCATTGAGGACTTCTCCCGGCTTCGTTGAGGATGGATGTCGGCTCTTCAAAACTGTAAGTGGATCGTCAGGGGGTTAGTGTTAATTTTTTTAAGGGTTTATTGGGTGGGTTTTATTTTTAGGTTAGGGCTTTGGGCTGCAATAGAGCTAAATGCCCTTTTAAGGGCAATGCCCATCCAAATGCCGTTTTCAGGGCAATGGGGAGTTTAAGTTTTTTAGTTAGGTTTTTTTTAAGGGGGTTGGTTGTGTGGGTGGTGGGTTTTACTGTTGGGGGGGTTGTTTGTATTTTTTTTTCAGGTAAAAGAACTGATTTCTTTAGGGCAATGCCCCGCAAAAGGCCTATTGGTAGTTTAGTTTAGGCTAGGGTTTTTATTTTTATTTTGGAGGGGCTTTTTTATTTTGATAGGGCTATTAGAGTAGGTGTAATTAGTTTAAAGATCTTGTAATTTGATTTTTATTTTCTGTAATTTAGTGGTTGTTTTTTTTGTAATTTAGGTATTTGTATTTAATTTAGTTAATTGTATTTAATTTAGTTAATTGTATTTAATTTAGGTAATTTATTTAATTGTAGTGTAAGGTTAGGTGTTAGTGTAACTTAGGTTAGGTTTTATTTTACAGGTAAATTTGTATTTATTTTAGCTAGGTAGTTAGTAAATAGTTAATAACTATTTAGTAACTATTCTACCTAGTTAAAATAAATACAAACTTGCCTGTAAAATAAAAATAAACCCTAAGCTAGCTACAATGTAACTATCAATTATATTGTAGCTAGCTTAGGGTTTATTTTACAGGTAAGTATTTAGTTTTAAATAGGAATAATTTAGTTAATAATTGTAGGTTTTATTTTTATTTATTTTAATTATATTTAAGTTAGGGGTGTTAGGGTTAGGGTTATACTTAGGTTTAGGGGTTAATAAATATAATATAGTGGCGGCGACGTTGGGGGCAGCAGATTAGGGGTTAATAAATGTAGGTAGGTGGCGGCGATGTTAGGGACAGCAGATTAGGGGTTAATAATATTTAACTAGTGTTTGCAAGGCGGGAGTACGGTGGTTTAGGGGTTAATGTTTATTCTAGTGGCGGCAATGTCCGGAGCGGCAGATTAGAGGTTAATAATTTTATTTTAGTGTTTGTGATGCGGGAGGGCCTCGGTTTAGGGGTTAATAGGTAGTTTATGGGTGTTATTGTATTTTTTAGCACTTTAGTTATGAGTTTTATACTACAGCGTTGTAGTGTAAAACTCATAACTACTGACTTTAGAATTTGTTACGAATCTTGAAGGTATAGGCTGTACCGCTCACTTTTTTGGCCTCCCAGGACAAGCTTGTAATACCGGCGCTATGGAAGTCCCATTGAAAATAGACTATACGCAAATTGCGTAAGTTGATTTGCGGTATGGCAAAAAAAAGTGTGCGGTACAGCTGTACCTACAAGACCTGTAGGTACCTGCTGTACCTAATAGCAGCGGTAGTAAAAAAAGCAGCGTTATGAGCCTTAACACTGCTTTTTTACTCATAACGCAAGACTCGTAATCTAGCCATTTATTTGCTCAAAGAATTGAATAAAGGCAAAGTTTAGCTTGAGAGTTGTTTATCCCCTTTTAGAGTTTTCTGGATGTGAAAGAGGGGCACCTACATTACACTGTAATGCTCAGAAACAAAAATTGTATAATTTCTCTCCATGACAATGAGTTTTTGATCATCAGGCACTGAGAATTCCTATTGGTCTTTTGAAAGACAATTATTTAAAAAATATGTTGAAAACAGGAAGTGCATTCTTTGAGGGAAAGAAGCTCATTGGCTTATAAGCAAAACTCCCACAGCTATATTGGTGAATAGAAACACCCCAGGAACATATATATAAAAAGGGTGTTTTCCAAAGTACAGGTTATTTTTTTCATACTGTGCTTTTATAGCATTGTCTGATGTATCTTTTTCACCTCATGTGTCTTTAGCACTTTATGTATAACTAGTCCTAAAGCCTGTTCACACGGTCCATTTTTTGCAGTACAGCGATCCCACCCCTTGCTCTCTCCCCCACCCCCCTCTCTTTTGCTCTCTCTCTCCCCCTCTCTTTTGCTCTCTCTCCCCCCTCTCTTTAGTGCTCTCTTCCTCTCTCTTTTGTGCTCTCTCGCTTCACCTCTCTTTTGCTCTCTCTCCCCTCTCTCTTTTACTTTCTCCCCTTTCTTTTGCTCTCTCTCCCCCCTCTCTTTTGCTCTCTCTACCCTCTCTTTTGCTCTCTCTCTTGCTGTCTCTCTCCCTCTCTTTTGCTCTCTCTCCCTCTCTCTTTTGCTGTCTCTCTCCCTCTCTTTTGCTGTCTCTCTCCCTCTCTTTTGCTCTCTCTCCCCTATCTTTTGCTCTCTCTCCCCCTCTCTTTCTCTCTCTCTCTCTCTCTCCTTTCTCACCCCTCTCTTTTGCTCCCTCTCTCCTCCTCTCTTTTATGCTCTTTCTCCCCTCTCTCTTTTACTTTCTCCCCTTTCTTTTCCTTTCTCTCCCCTCTCTTTTGCTCTCTCTCTCTCTCTCTCTCCCCCTCTCTTTTGCTCTCTCTCTCCCCTATCTCTTTTACTCTTTCCCCTTTCTTTTGCTCTCTCTCCCCCCTCTCTTTTGCTCTCTCTACCCTCTCTTTTGCTCTCTCTCTTGCTGTCTCTCTCCCTCTCTTTTGCTCTCTCTCCCTCTCTAATTTGCTGTCTCTCTCCCTCTCTTTTGCTGTCTCTCTCCCTCTCTTTTGCTCTCTCTCCCCTATCTTTATCTCTCTCTCCCCCTCTCTTTTGCTCTCTCTCTCTCCTTTCTCTCCCCCTCTCTTTTGCTCTCTCTCTCTCCTCTCTATTGATCTCTCTCTCCCCCTCTCTTTTACTCTCTCTCCCCCTCCCTTTTGCTCTCTTTCTCCCCTCTCTCTTTTACTCTCTCCCCTTTCTTTTCCTTTCTCTCCCCCTCTCTCTCTCTCTCTCTCTCTCTCTCTCTCCCCTCTCTCTCTCTTTTGCTGTATCGCTCCCTCTCTTTTGCTCTCTCTCCCCCCTCTCTTTTGCTGTCTCTCCCCTCTCTTTTGCTGTCTCTCTCCCTCTCTTTTGCTCTCTCTCCCCCTCTCTTTTGCGTGCTTTCTCTCCCCTCTTTCTTTTACTCTATCCCATTTCTTTTGCTCTCTCTCCCCCTCTCTTTTGCTCTCTCTATCCCCCTCTTTTGCTCTCTCACTCCCCCTCTCTTTTGCTCTTTCTCTCCCCCCTCTCTTTTGCTCTCTCTCTCTCCACCCTCACTTTTGCTCTCTCTCTCCCCCCTCTTTTGCTCTCACTCTCTCCCCCTCTCTTTTGCTCTCTCTCCCCTCTCTCTCTCCCCTCTCTCTTTTGCTGTCTCTCTTCCTCTCTTTTGCTCTCTCTCACTCCCCTATCTTTTGCTCTCTCTCCCCCTTTCTTTTGCGCTCTCTCCCCCTCTATTTTGCTGTCTCTCCCATCTCTCTTTTGCTGTCTGTCTCCCTCTCTTTTGCTCTCTCTCCCTCTCTTTCTTTTACTATCTCCCATTTCTTTTGCTCTCTCTCCCCCTCTCTTTTGCTCTCTCTATCCCCCTCTTTTGCTCTCTCACTCCCCCCTCTCTTTTGCTCTTTCTCTCCCCCCTCTATTTTGCTCTTTCTCTCTCCCCCTCTCTTTTGCTCTCTCTCCCCCTCTCTTTTGCTCTTTCTCTCCCCCCTCTCTTTTGCTCTCTCTCTCTCCACCCTCACTTTTGCTCTCTCTTTCCCCCCTCTTTTGCTCTCACTCTCTCCCCCTCTCTTTTGCTCTCTCTCCCCTCTCTCTTTTGCTGTCTCTCTTCCTCTCTTTTGCTCTCTCTCTTCCCCCTCTCTTTTGCTCTCTCTCCCCCTCTCTTTTGCTCTCTCTCTCTTTCTCTCTCTTTTGCTCTTTTTCTCTCCCCTCTGTCTTTTGCTGTCCCTCTCCCTCTCTTTTTGCTCTCTCTTCCTCTCTCTTTTGCTGTCTCTCTCCCTCTCTTTTGCTTTCACTCCCCTATCTTTTGCTCTCTCTCCCCCTTTCTTTTGCGCTCTCTCCCCCTCTCTTTTGCTGTCTCTCCCACCTCTCTTTTGCTGTCTGTCTCCCTCTCTTTTGCTCTCTCTCCCCCTCTCTTTTGCATGCTTTCTCTCCCCTCTTTCTTTTACTATCTCCCATTTCTTTTGCTCTCTCTCCCCCTCTCTTTTGCTCTCTCTATCCCCCTCTTTTGCTCTCTCACTCCCCCCTCTCTTTTGCTCTTTCTCTCCCCCCTCTATTTTGCTCTTTCTCTCTCCACCCTCACTTTTGCTCTCTCTCTCCCCCCTCTCTTTTGCTCTCTCTCTCCTCCTCTCTTTTGCTCTCTCTCCTCTCTCTCTTTTGCTGTCTCTCTTCCTCTCTTTTGCTCTCTCTCTTCCCCCTCTCTTTTGCTCTCTCTCTCTTTTTCTTTCTCTTTTGCTCGTTTTCTCTCCCCCCTCTCTTTTGCGTGCTTTCTCTCCCCTCTTTCTTTTACTCTATCCCATTTCTTTTGCTCTCTCTCCCCCTCTCTTTTGCTCTCTCTATCCCCCTCTTTTGCTCTCTCACTCCCCCTCTCTTTTGCTCTTTCTCTCCCCCCTCTCTTTTGCTCTCTCTCTCTCCACCCTCACTTTTGCTCTCTCTCTCCCCCCTCTTTTGCTCTCACTCTCTCCCCCTCTCTTTTGCTCTCTCTCCCCTCTCTCTCTCCCCTCTCTCTTTTGCTGTCTCTCTTCCTCTCTTTTGCTCTCTCTCACTCCCCTATCTTTTGCTCTCTCTCCCCCTTTCTTTTGCGCTCTCTCCCCCTCTATTTTGCTGTCTCTCCCATCTCTCTTTTGCTGTCTGTCTCCCTCTCTTTTGCTCTCTCTCCCTCTCTTTCTTTTACTATCTCCCATTTCTTTTGCTCTCTCTCCCCCTCTCTTTTGCTCTCTCTATCCCCCTCTTTTGCTCTCTCACTCCCCCCTCTCTTTTGCTCTTTCTCTCCCCCCTCTATTTTGCTCTTTCTCTCTCCCCCTCTCTTTTGCTCTCTCTCCCCCTCTCTTTTGCTCTTTCTCTCCCCCCTCTCTTTTGCTCTCTCTCTCTCCACCCTCACTTTTGCTCTCTCTTTCCCCCCTCTTTTGCTCTCACTCTCTCCCCCTCTCTTTTGCTCTCTCTCCCCTCTCTCTTTTGCTGTCTCTCTTCCTCTCTTTTGCTCTCTCTCTTCCCCCTCTCTTTTGCTCTCTCTCCCCCTCTCTTTTGCTCTCTCTCTCTTTCTCTCTCTTTTGCTCTTTTTCTCTCCCCTCTGTCTTTTGCTGTCCCTCTCCCTCTCTTTTTGCTCTCTCTTCCTCTCTCTTTTGCTGTCTCTCTCCCTCTCTTTTGCTTTCACTCCCCTATCTTTTGCTCTCTCTCCCCCTTTCTTTTGCGCTCTCTCCCCCTCTCTTTTGCTGTCTCTCCCACCTCTCTTTTGCTGTCTGTCTCCCTCTCTTTTGCTCTCTCTCCCCCTCTCTTTTGCATGCTTTCTCTCCCCTCTTTCTTTTACTATCTCCCATTTCTTTTGCTCTCTCTCCCCCTCTCTTTTGCTCTCTCTATCCCCCTCTTTTGCTCTCTCACTCCCCCCTCTCTTTTGCTCTTTCTCTCCCCCCTCTATTTTGCTCTTTCTCTCTCCACCCTCACTTTTGCTCTCTCTCTCCCCCCTCTCTTTTGCTCTCTCTCTCCTCCTCTCTTTTGCTCTCTCTCCTCTCTCTCTTTTGCTGTCTCTCTTCCTCTCTTTTGCTCTCTCTCTTCCCCCTCTCTTTTGCTCTCTCTCTCTTTTTCTTTCTCTTTTGCTCGTTTTCTCTCCCCTCTCTCTTTTGCTGTCCCTCTCCCTCTCTTTTTGCTCCCTCTTCCTCTCTCTTTTGCTGTCTCTCTCCCTCTCTTTTGCTCTCTCTCCGCTATCTTTTGCGCTCTCTCCCCCTTTCTTTTGCGCTCTCTCCCCCTATCTTTTGCTCTCTCTCTCCCCTCTCTTTTGCTGTCTCTCTCCCCTCTCTTTTGCTCTCTCTCTCCCCCCTCTTTTGCTCTCTTTCTCTCCCTCTCTTTTGCTCTCGCTCTCCCCCCCCCTTTCTTTTGCTCTCTACCCCCTCTCTTTTACTCTCTCCCTCTCTCTATCCCCCCTCTTTAGAGCACTCTCTCTCACGGCCAGTCGGCCACAGCATCCAGCCCGCATCACGCCCGACCCCGTCCACATCATGCCCGGCCACACCCATGTCACGCCCACCCAGCCCCACCCACGTCACACCCGGCCGGCCCCGTTACACCTACCATTCTTGCGGCGGATCAGATGCCAGGTCAGTTGGATTAAGGCCAGGTGTGTTTGTCCTCGTGCGCAGTCTCTACTGCACATGACAGCTTCGGACAAACGCACTTGGCCTTTTATATTATAGGATAATGCTACAGATATTGTTGCAAACACTGCCGCCATTTAGTGCACAAGACACATGCACACTCCCGAGCCTCTCTATATATGCTGCCACGGAAAGGAGCAGAGTTTCAATAAAAGATCACAAACAAAAAAGTTACATTTGATAAAAGAAGTCCGATACTGTAAAAATATAATTTATTATTAAGAAAAACATTGGTTAAACATCTTAAAATATTTTTTGCCTGAAAAGCTTTATAGCTATTAAAATGTAAAGTTAAACTAATGGGAAGATAAGGCCGCTGTAATTAGGGTATTCACAGAAGATTAAAGTCTCAAAAGTGTGCCAAGCCTTATACGGCACTGTCTTGTTCAGCTTTAATTTACCTATACTATAATCGCATTTGTAACACGTCCATTGCCGTCAGCTGCCAGTTGTGCACGCATCCTCAAAGAAATGTTGGCAGCGCGAGGCAGCTAAAAGAATGTTGACTCTCTCCCGCTCCGGTCTAGTAGCGGGAGCGAGCTACATTTATTCCAATAGCGCGACCGGGCGTGCTGTGACTAACCAGCAAGCCCGTGAAGCGCTTTGGATATTCAAGACCCGCTCAGTAGATCCTGGAGCGGAGTCTAATGTTCACTGAAAATTCTGAAAATACTTTTACATTTTAGAAGTTACCGATTAAATAATGTTATATAATTCTGCACTGTATGCAGAATTATATAACATTATTCTGAACCTTTACTGTCCCTTTAAATCCCTAATCTTAAAAATAAAAAAACCTACAAAAATAAAAAAAAATCCTAAAACTAAGCCCCAAATAGGTACTCACTGTTCCTGAAGTCCGTCGGAGAAGGTCTTCTTCCAGGCGGCTCCATCATCTTCTATCTTCTTCCGGAGCGAAGGCGGAGTGGACGTGCGGAGCTGGCTTCCCCAATGCGTGGATCCTCAGCGGTGGTCCTCAACGGCGGCAGTCCTCAGCGGCGGCAGTCCTCAGCGGCGGCGGTCCTCAGCGGCATGGAGGCTTCTTTTTATGTGATCATCCGTCACACACTGAAGATTAAATGCAAGGTACCCCATATTTATTGGGGTACCTTGCATTCCTATTGGCTTAAATTTTTAAATCAGCCAATAGGATGAGAGCTACTGAAATCTTATTGGTTGATTTGAACAGCCAATAGGATTTCAGTAACTCTCATCCTATTGGCAGATTTTAAAATTTCAGCCAATAGGAATGCAAAATTCCCCAAATTGAATGCGGTACCTTGCATTCAATGTTCAGTGTACGACAGACATCGGATGAAGAAGAGCCTCCACGCCGCAGAGGAATGCCGCCATTGAGGACCGCCGCTGAGGATCCACGCAATCAGGGAAGCCCCTCTCTCTTTTACTCTCTCCCCTTTCTTTTCCTTTCTCTCCCCTCTCTTTTGCTCTCTCTCTCTCTCTCCCCTCTCTGTCTTTTGCTGTATCTCTCCCTCTCTTTTGCTCTCTCTCCCCCCTCTCTTTTGCTGTCTCTCCCCTCTCTCTTTTGCTGTCTCTCTCCCTCTCTTTTGCTCTCCCTCCCCCTCTCTTTTGCGTGCTTTCTCTCCCCTCTTTCTTTTACTCTCTCCCCTTTCTTTTGCTTTCTCTCCCCTCTCTTTTGCTCTCTCACTCCCCCCTCTCTTTTGCTCTTTCTCCCCCCCTCTTTTGCTCTCTCCCCTCCTCTCTTTTGCTCTCTCTCTCTCCACCCTCACTTTTGCTCTCTCTCTCCCCCCTCTCTTTTGCTCTCTCTCTCTCCCCTCTCTTTTGCTCTCTCTCCCCCCCTCTCTTTTGCTGTCTCTCTTCCTCTCTTTTGCTCTCTCTCTTCCCAACTCTCTTTTGCTCTCTCTCACCCTCTCTTTTGCTCTCTCTCTTTTTCTCTCTCTTTTGCTCTTTTTCTCTCCCCTCTCTCTTTTGCTGTCCCTCTCACTCTCTTTTGCTCTCTCTTCCTCTCTCTTTTGCTGTCTCTCTCCCTCTCTTTTGCTCTCTTTTGCTGTCTCTCTCCCTCTCTTTTGCTCTCTCTCCCCTATCTTTTTCTCTCTCTCCCCCCTTTCTTTTGCGCTCTCTCCCCCTCTCTTTTGCTCTCTCTCCCCCCTCTCTTTTGCTCTCTCTCCCCCCTCTTTTGCTCTCTTTCTCCCCCTCTCTTTTGCTCTCGCTCTCTCCCCCCTTTCTTTTGCTCTCTCCCCCCTCTCTTTTACTCTCTCTCTCTCCCTCTCTTTATCCCCCTCTTCTGCTCTCTCTATCCCCCTTCTTTAGAGCTTTCTCTCTCACGGCCAGTTGGCCACGGCATCCAGCCCGCATCACGACCGACCACACCCATGCCACGCCCACCCAGCCCCACCCACGTCACACCCTTCCGGCCCCGTCACACCTACCATTCTTGCGGTGGATCAGATGCCAGGTCAGTTGGATTAAGGCCAGGTGTGTTTGTCCTCGCGCGCATTCTCTACTGCGCATGACAGCTTCGGACAAATGCACTTGGCCTTTTATATTATAGGATAATGCTACAGATATTGTTGCAAACACTGCCGCCATTTAGTGCACAAGACACATGCACACTCCCAAGCCTCTCTATATATGCTGCCACGGAAAGGAGTTTCAATAAAAGATCACAAACAAAAAAGTTACATTTGATAAAAGAAGTTCGATACTGTAAAAATATCATTTATTATTAAGAAAAACATTGGTTAAACATCTTAAAATATTTTTTGCCTGAAAAGCTTTATAGCTATTAAAATGTAAAGTTAAACTAATGGGAAGATAAGGCCGCCGTAATTAGGGTATTCACAGAAGATTAAAGTCTCAAAAGTGTGCCAAGCCTTATACGGCACTGTCTTGTTCATAATCGCGTCCGTCGCCGTCAGCTGCTAGTTGCGCACGCATCCTCAAAGGAATGTTGGTTGCACGAGGCAGCTAAAAGAATGTTGACTCTCTCCTGCTCTGGTCTAGTAGTGGGAGCGAGCTACATTTATTCCAATAGCGCGACCGGGCGTGCTGTGACTAACCAGCAAGCCCGTGAAGCGCTTTGGATATTCAAGACCCGCTCAGTAGATCCTGGAGCGGAGTCTAAGGTTCACTGAAAATTCTGAAAATACTTTTACATTTTTGAAGTTACCGATTAAATAATGTTATATAATTCTGCACTGTATGCAGAATTATATAACATTATTCTGAACCTTTACTGTCCCTTTAAATCCCTAATCTTAAAAATATCAAAAAAAGCACAAAAATTTTAAAAAAATCCTAAATCTAAGCCCCAAATAGGTACTCACCGTTCCTGAAGTCCGTCGAAGAAGGTCTTCTTCCAGACGGCTCCATCATCTTCTATCTTCATCCGAAGCGAAGGCGGAGTGGACGTGCAGAGCTGGCTTCCCCGATGCATGGATCCTCAGCGGTGGTCCTCAACGGCGGCAGTCCTCAGCGGCGGTGGTCCTCGGCGGCATGGAGGCTCCTTTTCATGTGATCGTCCGTCACACACAGAAGATTGAATGCAAGGTACCCCATATTTATTAAAGGGTTGAAATCTTATTGGTTGATTTGAACAGCCAATAGGATTTCAGTAACTCTCATCCTATTGGATGATTTCAAAATTTCAGCCAATAGGAATGCAAGTTTCCCCAAATTGAATGCGGTACCTTGCATTTAATGTTCAGTGTACGACAGACATCGGATGAAGAGGAGCCTCCACGCCACAGAGGAATGCCGCCATTGAGGAACGCCGCTGAGGATCCACGCAATCAGGGAAGCCAGCTCCGCGCCGCATTCGTTCCGGATGAAGATAGAAGATCATGAAGCCGCCTGGAAGAAGACCTTCTCTGCCTGACTTCAGGAATGGTGAATACCTATTTAGGGCTTAGTCTTAGGCTTTTTTTGATTTGTTGATGTGGCTTTTTATTTTAGATTAGGGTTTTTTTGGGCGGGAAAAGAGATGATTGCCCTTTTAAGGGCAATGCTCATACAAATGCTCCTTTAGGGGCAATGGGTAGTTTAGGTTTTTTTAGTGTTTGTTTTTTAATTTGGTGGATTTGGTGGGTGGGGGGTTTTACTGTTAGGGGGTAATTAGTAATTTGTTAAATAGGTAAAAGAGCTGTTTAACGTAGGGCAATGCCCTACAATAGCCATTTTAAGGGCTATTGGTAGTTTAGTATTAGATTAGGGGGTGTTTTTATTTTTGGGGGAATTTTTTATAGGGATATTAGTTTTTAGATTTAATTTTTTTATTTTGGATACCTTTGTGTATTTTTTTCTGCAATTTTTTATTTTGTGTAATTTTAGCTTTAGGGTTTGAAGTTTTTTGGTTTTTTTTTAAATGCCCTCTGGGCAGGCATATCACCTAGTTTTATATAAAGAGCTTCTGCAGTGCAATGCTTAAAAATACCCCATATCATTACAACATTAAAGTTAGCATGGTCACGATATTATTATCTAGCCCTTTATGTGAAACACATTTTTGAGTTTAATGCCTCTTTAACAGGAAAGGGGGTAAAAATAAATAATAAAAGTATGTTGTAAAGTTATTTTGTTACACAAATTCAAACATTTTATATCGTGTTTACTGTCCCTTATAATTGCTGATGTATGCTACGCATATCTAAAACTTAAAGGGACATGATACAGATAGAGCATACAATTTTAAACAACTTTCTAATTTACTTCTATTATCAATTTCCTTCATTTTCTTGGTATCTTTTGTTGAAAAGAAGGGACATTTGCAGCCGTTTTGCAAGAATGTTATCAATTTGCAAGAGCACTATAAGGCAACATTATTTCCTGCCATGTAGTGTTCCAGTCACCTACCTAGGTATCTCTTCAACAAAGAATATCATGGGATCAAAGCAAGTTTGATAATAGAAGTCAATTTTAAATGTTTTAAAAATTTTAAGCTCGGTTTGAATCACAAAAGTAAATTTCTGGGTTTCATATGCCTTTAATATAAAGCCGTTTTAAATTAACCGAATTACAAACACAGTAGGAAAATCATAGTTAAAATGTATAAGTGTGAAAAAATGCGTTGAGAATTTTTTTTTTACATTTTTAATTTTAGTAGTAGCACTAAACAGTAAAATGGAATTTTAGTGACACATTAGGAATTCACATCATAGACAGGAAGTACTGGCATTAAGTAAAACATTAAAGGGACACTGAACCCAATTTTTTTCTTTCCTTATTCAGATAGAGCATGAAATTTTAAGCAACTTTCTAATTTACTCCTATTATCAATTTTTCTTTGTTCTCTTGCTATCTTTATTTTAAAAGCAGGAATGTAAATCTTAGCACCATGGATAGTGCTTGCTTATTGGAGGCTTACATTTACCCACCAATAAGCAAGCATAACCCAGGTTCTCAACCAAAAATGGGCCGGCTCCTATGCATCCCATTCCTGCTTTTTAAATAAAGATAGCAAGAGAATGAAGAACAATTGATAATAGGAGTAAATTAGAAAGTTGCTTAAAATTGCATGCTCTATCTGAATCATGAAAGAAAAAATCTGGGTTTAGTGTCCCTTTAACTTGCTATTGTTAACATATCTGAAGAATAGCTATTATTCCTGTCCCATATGTCTTCTAAGCTGTCACTGAATTCTGCTATCATGTGCGTTACGCCTAGCAGCGTCCCACTTTGCTGTTCTTGAGCGATCAGCACGCCAGACTCTTGTAGCATTATAATCTTTGTAGGTCAATGCGCTCAAAGTCCTTAGTGAAAAGTAAAAAAATTCTTAGCAATGTTGCAAGGGAAGCAGATGTTTAATGTTTAAAGTGGTTCTCATTTTATGACTTGTTTTCTACGTGTGTCTGGTAACCATGGAAAAACTACAAAACATTTCCTGCACAGAACACTGAGAGAGAAAAAACAACCCAAATCATTCCAGCTAGGTCAGTAGTTTGTGATTTTCCCCCCCTCCAAAACTGGTTGGAGAATAACGATTTTTAAAATAAAAATAATTGTTTAATTAGAGTTGTCACCTTTCTTGGTAAAAAAAACTGAAAAAAATGGCCCTGCAAATTATCATAAATTTGAATAAATTAGAATGTATTGTAACTATAGCATTGGAAAGCATTGATATGAATGAAATGTATGGGTGGGTGTGTATATATATGCAAGTATTTGTTGTGCACCCCGATTCAAGGTGGTTATTACTGTGAGTGCTAGGCCAGGCTGGATTAGTTATTTATTCATCATTATATATATATATATATATATATATATATAGAGAGAGAGAGAGTATATATATATATATATATATATATATATACAGTATATATATAATTTCAATCCAGAAGGCACTCTCTGTTTTAAAATACCAAATTTATTTTGAAATAAATTTGGTATTTTTAAATGGAGAGTGCCTTCTGGATTGAAATTATTGTATGCAGGAGGAAGTTGAGGTGCACCCCGGCAGCTATAATCTTATTTGCCCTATTTTTATATATATATATATATAGTTGAAGGCTGATGAAGGAGGCAAGACCTCCGAAAAACGTTACAGGAATAAAGTAACTTTGCTGTGAAAGACCTGAGAGTGCACTTCTTTTTGGTTACTATTTGTCTTCAAAGTTGCACCCAGGCAGTTTTCCATTTGAGGGCAAGATCTGGTGATTTGGATATCTATATATAGATATAGATATATATAGATAGATAGATAAATAAAATAAACTGCCAGTACCTAAGATGGCCATCAGTAGTAAGAGGGGGGAGGGTTAAAGAGCTGCTTGGGGTGATCACTACACTGTGAGGGCAATAATAATAAAAAAAAAATACTAATTTTAGAAAAGCAGTAAACTGCATACTGGCAGAGCTTCTACCAGTACCTAAGATGGTGGTGACCAGGGGGGCGTGAGGGAGGGAAGAGAGCTGTTTGGGTGGTATCAGGTATGGATGAGAGAGTGGGAGGTTTCAAGTAGGAGGGTAATCTCTACTCTGCATCAGAAATTAACCTTACAAGTTAATTGATTAACCCCTTGACTGCCAGAAATTTCACATAAGGTGCAAAGCTTCAATTTGTGGCATTCTAATTGCCAAAAAGCAATGGTAAAGCCATGCATGTCTACTATTTCTGAACAGAGGGTATCCCAAAGAAGCTTTTATAACCATTTGTCATATGACTGCAGTAGTTGTGTGTAAATAATTTCAGTGAGAAACCCAAAGTTTGCGAAAAGTGAATGATTTTTTTATGATCGTATCTGGCGGTAAAATAGTGGCATCAAATATACCAAAATGTGCCTAGATAAATACCTTGGGTTGTCTATTTTAAAAATATATATAGTTTTCATAGGTAAGTCAAAAAATCCAAAGCTCTATTTCTGTTTAATCAGTGATAGCAAAAATGCTAAAAATGATTCGGTACTTTGGGCAAGCTTTCTCTGAAATTCCCAGTAGCGAAGGGGTTAAAGGAAAAGGTGACAAAATTAATATTACAAGTCTAATTCAGTTTTTATGCTACAATCTATTGCATAATTTATATTACAATTGTTGTTGTTTAAAAAGATAGCTAATCCCTTTATTACACATTCTCCAGTTTTGCATTACCAACACTGTTATATTAATATACTTTTTGCCTCTCTGATTACCTTGTATCTAAGCCACTGCAGACTGCCCCCTTATATCAGTTCTTTTGACAGACTTGCATTTTAGTCAGTCAGTGCCCTTTTATAAAAAAACTCCATGGGCGTGAGCACAATGTTATCTATATGACACACATGAACTAACGCCCTCTAGCTGCTAAAACTGTCAAATGTATTCAGATAAGAGGTGGCCTTCAAGGGCTTGGAAATTAGCATATGAGCCTACCTAGGTTTAGCTTTCAACTTAGAACAACAAGAGAACAAAGCAAATGTTATGATAAAAGTAAATTGGAAAGTTGTTTAAAATGAAATGCCCTATTTTGACTAGACTGTCCCTTTAAATTTAAACTTTAATCACACATATTATGCAGACAAAGAAAAAAAATCATTTATTATTTATTGTATCCCCTTTTTCTGTAATTTAACTCTGAAAATTGACCAGGGAAGGTTTTACAGGCAGCAGATCTTATTTAAACGTTAGAACAATACACATAATAAGAAGTATGGGTACCAAGGACTTTCCTGGCATTAGTGTTGTATGTAAATTAGGGAAGAAAATGTTCTGGGATCAGGAATGTGTTCAGTGCAGTTTGTTACTGACCCTTTTCTATTGTCATGTAACTGTGTTTATCAGGATATATGTTAGTTAAATGTGGATCGTGCTTCCTCTAGAGAGAAATGTCCATACAAACTTGGTATGACATCCACTAAGTCTAACGTCATTTCCATGTAGCTGCTAGGGCTGCAACAAAAGAAAATATTTGCAGGTGTATGTCCTAAACAATTAACTATGGCATTTTTTCAGATTCCCATTAGCAATGTATTACTCATAGCATACGTTTCTTTTTCCTTGAGAATTTATTTTTAAAGGGACAGTCTAATTTTTATTGTTTAAAAAGATAGATAATCCCTTTATTACCTATTCCCCAGTTTTGGAAATGATTGTCCGCGAGTCTGCAGGGGACGGCGTTGCACCAGCACCAATGCTGAATACGGAGAGCGTATTGCTCTCCGCATTCAGTGAGGTCTGGCGGACCTGATCTGCACTGTCGGATCATGTCCGCCAGACCTTTGATAAATAGGCCTCATAAAATAAAATTTTAAACAGCCTTCCAATTTACTTCTATCTTATTCTTTTGGTATCCTTTGTTGATGAAATAGCAATACAGATGGGTGAGTCAATAACACAAGACATCTATGTGCAGCCACCAATCAGCAGCACTGAGCATATTTATATATGCTTTTCAACAAAGGATATCAAGAGAATGAAGCAAATTAGATTATAAAAGTAAATTGGAAAGTTGTTTAAAATTGCATGTTCTTTCTAAATCATAAAAAGGAAAAAAATGTGGGTTTTAAACTGTGTTAATCCCTTTGCAAGATTTAAGTACACAGTTATATACAAACATTAGCACAATAATAAAATGTTGTAACAGATTAAATCCCTTTCTCTATGCATTTTTATGTCCTTTTAATCTTGATATATATATTTATATATATGTGTGTGTGGGTGCGTGTGTATATACTATATATATATATATATATATATATACACACATACTAAAATCAGAACTACATTTTAAAATGTCCTTTTTTGATGCAGCAGGGTAAACACAAAAATAAATGTCTGAATTTCCCTGTTAAAAGTATAAATATGGGTTTCGTGTGTGAAGATAAATTATGTAGAAGATGCTTAACGCTAATTTTCAATTCATATACCAGCAAGAGTAGTACACTTCCTACTAATGGACATTATATATACTTCATACTCAATTAGAATTAACAGGAAGTACATAGCAACCACTGGGTATCAACAAAAAGTAAAGTATTTTTAAACCAATGAGCACTAGACAAAAGTGTGTATCAGCCAATAAGGATTAGTAGAAAGCACATACATGATAAAGCTTTTACTTAAAGGGATATGAAACACAAATTATTTCTTTCATAATTAGATAGAGCCACAAATCAGCAAGCACTACCAGTGCTGCTTAACTTAAAAAAAAATTGGCTGGCTCCTAAACATTCCTGCTTTTTTAAAATAAAGAAACCAACGTCTAGATTACGAGTTTTTGTCGGTAAGGCTTGCGGGACTAACGCTCCTTTTTTTCTTACCGCTCCCTTTAAACAACGCTGGTATTACGAGTTTTCTTTAAGCCAGCGTTAGCCAAAGAAAAGTGAGTGTTGAGCAAAATTTAGCTCCACAGCTCACTGTAATACCAGCGCTGCTTACGGTAGCGGTAAGCTGGCTAAACGTGCTTGTGCACGATTTCCCTATAGGAAACAATGGGGCTGAGCTGGGTGAAAAAAAAAACTAACACCTGCAAAAAAGCAGCGTTCAGCTCCTAACGCAGCCCCATTGTTTCCTATGGGGAAATAAAAGTTATGTCTACACCTAACACCCTAACATGAACCCCGAGTCTAAACACCCCTAATCTTACACTTATTAACCCCTAATCTGCCGCCCCCCCTATCGCTGATACCTACATTATATTATTAAGCCCAAATCTGCCGCTCTGGACACCGCCGCCACCTACATTATACTTATTAACCCCTAATCTACTGCCCCCAACATCGTCGACACCTACATTATATTTATTAACCCCTAATCTGCCCCCCCCCAACGTTGCCGCTACTATATTAAATTTATTAAACCCTAATCTGCCGCCGCCAACATCGCCGCCACTATACTAAAGTTATTAACCCCTAAACCTAAGTCTAACCCTAACCCCCCCTAACTTAAATATAATTTAAATTAAACGAAATTAATTTAACATAATTAAATAAATTAATCCTATTTAAAACTAAATACTTACCGATAAAATAAACCCTAAGCTAGCTACAATATAACTAATAGTTACATTTGTAGCTAGCTTAGGGTTTATATTTATTTTACAGGCAACTTTGTATTTATTTTAACTAGGTACAATAGTTATTAAATAGTTATTAACTATTTAATAACTACCTAGCTAAAATAAGTACAAAATTACCTGTAAAATAAATCCTAACCTAAGTTACAATTACACCTAACACTACACTATCATTAAACTAATTACCTATACTACCTACAATTAATTACAATTAAATGAAATAAACTAAATTACAGAAACCCCCCCCCCACTAAATTACAGAAAAAAGAAAGAATTACAAGAATCTTAAACTAATTACACCTACTCTAATCCCCCTAATAAAATAAAAAATCCCCCCAAAATAATAAAATTTCCCTACCCTATACTAAATTACAAATAGCCCTTAAAAGGGCCTTTTGCGGGGCATTGCCCCAAAGTAATCAGCTCTTTTACCTGTAAAAAAAAAAAAATACAATACCCCCCCCAACATTACAACCCACCACCCACACACCCCTACTCTAAAACCCATCCAATCCCCCCTTAAAAAAAGCTAACACTAACCCCCTGAAGATCACCCTACCTTGAGCCGTCCTCCAGAGGGTCCGAAGTCTTCATCCGATCGGGGTAGAAGAGGTCCTCCAGACAGCAGAAGGCTTTATCCAGGCGGCATCTTCTATCTTCATCCTTCCGGAGCGGAGCGAGTCCATCTTCAATCAAGCCGACGCGGAGCCATCCTCTTCAAACGAAGTCCTAACGAAGAATGAAGGTTCCTTTAAATGACGTCATTCAAGATGGCGTCCCTTGAATTCCGATTGGCTGATAGAATCCTATCAGCCAATCGGAATTAAGGTAGAATAAATCCTATTGGCTGATGTAATCAGCCAATCGGATTGAAGTTCAATCCGATTGGCTGATCCAATCAGCCAATAGGATTGACCTTGCATTCTATTGGCTGATTAGCACTTTAGTTAAGAGTTTTATGTTCCGGGGTTAGCCCATAAAACTCTTAACTACTGACTTTTAAATGCGGTAGGAGTCTTGGAGGTAGAGACTGTACCGCTCACTTCTTCCAAGACTAGTAATACCAGCGTTATGGAAGTCCCATTAAAAAGATAGGATACGCAATTGACGTAAGGGGATTTGCGGTAGCCTCGAGTCGCGGAAGAAAAGTGAGCGGTACACCTGTACCTGCCTGACTCGTAATACCAGCGGGCGTTAAAAAGCAGCGTTGGGACCTCTCACGCAAGACTCGTAATCTAGGCGCAAGAGAACAAAGAAAAATTAATAATAGGAGTAAATAAGAAAGTTTAAAATCACATATTCTATCTGAATCATGAAAGAAAAAATGTGTGTTTCATATACCTTTAAATATTTTTAATGCCAAAAAAAATGGTGCATAGATGAGCTTTCCCTATGGTATTTTTATCAGTAGCAGGAATATTGCAGCCTTTTAAATTAGGTTTTCACAAGGATTTTCAAAGATTTTCATCATAGCAAAAGACGTAACCAAAGTGGAAGTAAACAAATCTATGAAAAATAATAAGAAATATGTCAGAAAACTGTCATGGTTCAAATATTAAATGGACACTAAACCCAACATTTTTCTTTCACGATTCAGGTAAAGAATACAATTTTAAACAACATTCCAATTGACTTCTATTATCTAATTTACTTCAATCTTTAGATATCCTTTGTTGAAGAAATAGCAATGCACATGGGTAAACCAATCATATGAGACATATATGTGCATCCATCAATCAGCAGATACTGAGCCTATCTAGATATGCTTTTCAACAAAGGATATCAAGAGATTGAAGTAAATTAGACAATAGACAGAAATTAGAAAGATGTTTAAAATTGCATGTTTTTTCTAAATCATGAAAGAAAAAAATTGGGTTTCATGTCCCTTTAAGAATTCAATTTTAAGAGACTTTACAATTTACTTAAATTATCAAATTTACGTTGTTCTTTTGAACAGGTATAGGAACAGCAATGCACTACTGGGTGCTAGCTGATGATTGGAGGCTACACACATATGCCTTTTGTCATTGGCTCGCCAGATGTACTCAGCTAGTCTCAAGTATGGCATTGGTGCTGTGGAGCTGTCTTTATTTTTGTATTCCCCTGTAGGAGTTAAACACATAGTTAAGTGCAAGCAATAGCACAATAATAAAATATTTCTTCAAGTGAAAAAGCTTGCAGGCAAGTTGAGACAACCATATTTATCCCAGACATACATGAATTAATAAATTCATATAATTTGTGCATAAGTTTCATTGTTTAAAAGTGCGATTTTAATTTTTTTTTAAAACTTTTTATTACACAAAAATGCCAGATTCATTCATTTGAAATAAGCATGCTTAAAAAAATTAAAGGGACATGAAACTCAAAAATTGTCTTTTATCATTTGGATAGGGTGTAAAATTTAAAAAACAAATAAACTATCTAATTGTTTTAAATGATACATTTACTCTGTTCTCTTAGTATCTTCTGTTGAAAAGCAGGTAGGTAGACTCAGGAGCAAGCATGTGACTGAAGCACTATATGACAAGTTTTGCTATAATGCTTTTAACAGTGTTATACAGTTGCAAAAGGACTAGGTGGCAGCAGTGTTTTTACAAACTGGTGCCAAACAGTGCTCTAGATATAAGTACACGCTACCTACCTGAGTATGGTCTTCAACAAAGAATATCATGAGTACCAAAAAAAATTGATAACGGGTAAATTGGAAACTTTTTAAAACTATATCCTTTAACTGAATCAGGAAAGAACTTTTGGATTTCATGTCCCTTTAAATACTTAAACATGTACACACTTCCAAAAAAAATGTATCTTGAAACTAACAAAAAATAGTTTTCAAGGTACAATATGTGGAAAAAAAACAAATAAACGAAAAAATAGCCACTTCCCACGCTTCTTATTAAATTGGTATAGCAATGGCAAATGGTATTTATGCAAGTTCTAGGGATGCTTTTGTGGTCCAAATGATTTTTTTTTTTTTTTTTCCAATTCTTTTTATTGAGAGCCAACACAAGAGTACAACAATCAACAGTTCCAGACATTATCATGAAGATTACATCTGCAAATACATTAGGCATACCATCCATTTAAAAACTATATTGTGCAGAACATAACAGAGATTCAGTAGATAAAGATGATACTGTTCAGAACATAACAGAAATTCAATAGATCAATACATGACAAATAAGATAATCGTGATCATGTGTTTAGCTCTCTCGTTTTACATTTTCATCCCCAACTAATCCCCGAACCCCCCCCAATCCTCCGAACACTACATAAAACACAACAACTAACCTACACTAATAAAATAAAACAATATTTCTTCAAGTGAAAAAGCTTGCAGGCAAGTTGAGACAACCATATTTATCCCAGACATACATGAATTAATAAATTCATATAATTTGTGCATAAGTTTCATTGTTTAAAAGTGCGATTTTAATTTTTTTTTAAAACTTTTTATTACACAAAAATGCCAGATTCATTCATTTGAAATAAGCATGCTTAAAAAAATTAAAGGGACATGAAACTCAAAAATTGTCTTTTATCATTTGGATAGGGTGTAAAATTTAAAAAACAAATAAACTATCTAATTGTTTTAAATGATACATTTACTCTGTTCTCTTAGTATCTTCTGTTGAAAAGCAGGTAGGTAGACTCAGGAGCAAGCATGTGACTGAAGCACTATATGACAAGTTTTGCTATAATGCTTTTAACAGTGTTATACAGTTGCAAAAGGACTAGGTGGCAGCAGTGTTTTTACAAACTGGTGCCAAACAGTGCTCTAGATATAAGTACACGCTACCTACCTGAGTATGGTCTTCAACAAAGAATATCATGAGTACCAAAAAAAATTGATAACGGGTAAATTGGAAACTTTTTAAAACTATATCCTTTAACTGAATCAGGAAAGAACTTTTGGATTTCATGTCCCTTTAAATACTTAAACATGTACACACTTCCAAAAAAAATGTATCTTGAAACTAACAAAAAATAGTTTTCAAGGTACAATATGTGGAAAAAAAACAAATAAACGAAAAAATAGCCACTTCCCACGCTTCTTATTAAATTGGTATAGCAATGGCAAATGGTATTTATGCAAGTTCTAGGGATGCTTTTGTGGTCCAAATGATTTTTTTTTTTTTTTTCCAATTCTTTTTATTGAGAGCCAACACAAGAGTACAACAATCAACAGTTCCAGACATTATCATGAAGATTACATCTGCAAATACATTAGGCATACCATCCATTTAAAAACTATATTGTGCAGAACATAACAGAGATTCAGTAGATAAAGATGATACTGTTCAGAACATAACAGAAATTCAATAGATCAATACATGACAAATAAGATAATCGTGATCATGTGTTTAGCTCTCTCGTTTTACATTTTCATCCCCAACTAATCCCCGAACCCCCCCCAATCCTCCGAACACTACATAAAACACAACAACTAACCTACACTAATAAAATAAAACAAAACATCCCTATCCCTACAACCCTTCCAGCCGTTACTTCAGTCCTCTTTATTTTGACAGGGCTACACTTTATAGAGTAGCATGATAAGCAGGTTAAACAAAGTGATGCCACATGGTGCCTATCTGATAGTGATATTAACCAAAATGCATGACAAAGAAAAATTAAACAAAAAATTAAAAGATTAGGGAGAGGGAATTTAAGAGGTGTTGCATGATATAAACCAGGTACTAAAAAAAATTGATCAGGTTGAGGTAAGGCATGAAGGTATGACAACAAATTAACCTAAAATATAATAAACTGGTCCCTTCACTTTTTGTACTAATACTGAGGACTTTTAGGAGACTTAAATATGTGAGTTTGTACAGAGTGGCGTAGTGAAATTGTAAATTGCCTTTGTTATTGTTAGGAATCAAATGGCTGTTGCTGAGGTCAAAAATGAACAATTACAGAGAAGGAATTAAAAATTTGTAAGGGGTCTAAGATCGTGTCCAGATCTACTCTGGGGGTAACAGTGACATTATATGCATTCGGTTAATGTAGACCTTACAGGTATTTATAAGTTAATCCTGGCAGCTTAGTGAGTATGTAGCATATGGGGGCATTTATAGGGCGTAACTTGAGTATAGAAGACTAAGCAGGGAGTTATAGACAGTTAGATGAAAAGAGAACGATGAGTGAGACATAAAATGTTAAAGCTTATCTGATTACTTACGGGTTACTAAGGGAACATATTCCCAGTGAGTTAAGTGGAGCCACGTATTGATCCCCACTTTCCAAACCAGCATAAAATGAAACAAAAGGCAAACAGGCTGCTAATCAGAGTGCAATAAATATCCAGACTCTCTCTGAATAGGGTGATAGTGTTACATAAAAATAGAAATAGAAACATGACACCGTGAATGTAGGAGGTTGCTATATGTATAGTTGCAGGTTAGTCCGTTAGTTATTCCCTAGTGTTATCCGTATGATAAGCATTGTGTTGTAGGGCACGTATGAAAATGGCTAAGCTCTTCCAATTTATTGTATCATTTAATGTATTCTCTGCTAGACTGTGTGGGTTAGATTTTTAATGCAAAATTAGCTGTGATGCAATCAAGACTGTAGATGTATATAGGAGCCCATACAGTGTTAAAGATTCTTGGCTGCTAGTCAATTGTTTTAACCAAACACTTGACTAAACATTAACGCACCTTATGCTCAGTTAGGAAGGGGTGCATGCAATTTGTTATACTGCACAAATACCGTATGTGGTGACCATTAGAAGTCTGCAGACAGATGTATTTTAAAGTGTTGTTTCAGAGGGGTAGCTTTCAGTATGCATTTATTTATTGTGACATAGAATTCAGCCCCGGCATCCCCGCTACAGCACGGTGACAATGTGAACACACTATTACACTAACTGTTAACATCTGTCCTAAGATTTAAAGCTAGGGAGCAAAGTAAGCAGTTTCGGCAGAAATATAAAGCAAAACAAAATAAAAACAAGATGTATTGGACATGTCAAGATGAGTATGTCATCTATTGCTGGCAAGATTTTTTAAGATCACATACGCTGGGGGAAATACTGTGCTTGTTTGAAAACCAAGAAAATATATTTACTCAAACACAATAGGCGATAAACAATCCCCTGTACTGCTGTCCGATTAGACCTTCAGCCTATGCCAGTGGCCCGTTGGGCGTAGGGCCGCCGCACGGACCCAGCAAAGTGTGTAGAAGTCTCAGGCAGAGGCACCAATCCCACAACGAGAAGCAGGCAAAACAGTGTGATAGAAAGGCCGCCGTCGCCATCCGAATGCAGCAGCAAGTCATTCTGTGAGATGGTTTCCCGTAGTGAAATAGTGACAGCTGCAGGTTGCCTGCTCCGCTGTGCAGCGTGAATCATAAAGCTGCCGTCTTCTCCCCATAATGAGGTTACAGTGTTAGCATCTATGGGCACAGCAGTTGGAGCGGGGCTCCCCCCCACCCGTCCAGGGCACCGCAGAAACATGTCTGCTGGGCTAGATAACAGGCAAACAGCATGGAGGTCGGGCTGAAACGGGTCCGAAACACAAAACGCGGGGCCACTAGCGCCCCCACTCCCACAGGCCGACAGGAGCTCCGAGGTCCGGCGCGTCTCTTCAGAAGGGAGTCTGGGGTAAGTCAATGTCTGAGAGACATTAATGGCATTTATTGTCCCCGCTTCGAGCATGGCCAAGTTATTTGGTTGTAATAGAAGGATAGGGGAGTGTGATCCCTCTACGATGCCACTATCCAGAATGCCTGATATCAGGTTAGTTGGTGGAAGCTGCCGAGGTGCGGCTGGACATGTAGAAATGATATCAGTGTGCTCAGGTGTGTTAAGCCTTCGTATTTCACAGCGGAGTTCCTTCATAGCTAGTGTTAGAGAGTCTAATGCAGGCAAAAAGACCTCTATTAGGGCCTCAGCAATGCGCGCCATCTTGATGATCGGTGTGTACACGTCTGTAGGTCCAGTAACAAATCTTAACTCTTCAGTGTCTTCTCGGAGGCCAGGAGATGTAATGTCCCGATCCTAAAGGTTTCCCGGGCACAATTATTGCCAAGGGAGGTATGGATGGCTGAAGATTCCACCACACTGCACTCAGAAGCAGGATTCAGTCACGGAGCTCTGTGAGTTTGTGGCCATCTTGGTGAGCCGCCTACCGGAAGTCCCGGTCCAAATGATTTTAATAAACATTAGATTAATGGGAACTTGCCTTGACTGATTGTTTCTTTGCCACAAGAATTCTTTATTAATAAAATGCGTCATGAATTTGTTTTACCAAACAATGGGGTGAAGTCTAATCCTATAGATTAATTTATGATGGGACTTTATAGGAAAAACTATTAAAGTCTATGTAGACTTTTGTATATAAATCAGTTGGAAAAAACCCCCGTTCATTAAGTTATTTTAAAACCCGTTTCCCCCCATGTCTATTTCCTTAATTTTTCTAGAAACCAGGTGACTGTGCTGATATTCTATTATACAAATCTTGTGTTACGTTGACATTAAAATAATTAGCATTTTATTATTTTATCAGTATCTTTTATTGAGTGTTTTCAATATAACAAAGGTTACACATTAGTTACAGAAAGCAATTTGATACAAAGTACTAAACATCTAACAGATAAATGACCTCTATGACATCAATGATCTCTTACTTTGTAAATGTACAAGTCAAGCCCAATAGCCATGAATGAAAATTCTGGATGGTCTGCTGAAAATTCAACAAATGGACATTAAGGTCAAAATTAAACTTAGAGCCCGACTATTTTAAAGGGACACTGAACCCAATTTTTTTTCTTTCACGATTCAGATAGTGCAGGCAATTTTAAGCAATTGTCTAATTTACTCCTATTATCAATTTTTCTTTGTTCTCTTGGTATTTTTATTTAAAAAAAAAAGCAGGAACAAAGAAAAATTGATAATAGGAAAAAATTAGAAAATTGCTTTAAATTGCCTGCTCTATCTGAATCATGAAGAAAATATTTGGGTGCAGTGTCCCTTTAAACTAGATTTCAAATTTTTTCCAGTTTGTTTTGTTCTTTTGGTATACTTTATAAAAGCATACCTAGGTTGGTGGCTGCACATATATGCCTCTTGTCATTGGCTCACCCAGTGTGTTCAGCTAGATCCCACAAGTACATTGTTGCCTCTTCAACAAAGGATACCAAGAAAATGAAGCACATTTGATAATATAAGTAAATTGGAAAGTTGGTTAAAATTGCATTCTCTAAGTTTGACTTTAATGTCCCTTTAATATTTTTTTTCAGCAGACCGTCCTGATTTCACATTGATGATATAGGGCTTGGCCTAGTTCACAGTTGCATTTATTGGCTCATACTGTTACACTTTTCTACAAGCCTCTGCATTTTTACATTTACAAAGTAAGAGATCATTGGTACTATAGAGGTCATATATCAGTTAGATGCTTATGTTCTCTGTATCAAATGTGTATGGTCTATCATGAAAGAAACATTTTAGGTTTCATTTACCTTTAATAGAATAACTCTTCACTCAATTCCCCCACACATAAGAGAAATGGAACACAGCCTCAGTTATGACCTTCTCCTAGCATCTAGATTGTAAGTTCCCACGGGAATAGGGCCCTCAATTCCCCCTGTTATTTTTCTGTAAAATGTTGTCGTATTATTTCTCCATTGTACTGTTATCCTTGTACCCATGGGCAGCGCTGCGGAATCTGTTGGCGCTTTAGAAATAAAGAATAATAATAATAAATAATAATAGATGGAATTTCACCCCCAAAAGATAGGAAACACAAAACTTATTGAATAATCTAGTCGTGGGCATCACACTAACTCAAGATTTCACTGTAAAAACAGATTTATCACAACTAAAGAATACATCAATATTCTGATCAGCATATTTTTTTATGAAGACGTCAGCTTAGACTTTTTTTAATTATTCTTTTTTTTATTTATTTAGAAATATTGCTGTCATGAGCTGCCTATAAAGAGATCCGGACCAAGAATGGAGCTGTACTGGTATATGTAAGTACTGTTCTCTATAAAATGTTCACATAAAACAGAAGAGAATGTTAGCAAGACAATGACCAAGATTCAGTTTAAAAAATTGTTCCTAAAACTTTTATCTCACTGAAAAATATTGGCAGCATATCATAACTCAAATATTGCAGAAATCGTAAAGATTTGCACCTGTCCCTCGTCACAGCAGTAAGTTGCAAGTCTAGCTCCATTATAATGATGAATAATCATTATCATAACTCTATTGCACAAAGCAGATTCCACTGTGAAAAAATACTAGCTTTAAAAAAAAATCTTCATGTTAAACATACAGGGCTAGATTACAAGTGGCGCGCTATTGTCAGCACGGGTGCATTATTGCAAGATTGTGACTGTGTTAACTTGTGCGCGTATTACAAGTTGAAAGTTAACGCGTTCACTCGAGCACAAACCAATTTAACGTACATCAGGTTACAGTGATTGAAGACTTCACTTTACGGCTAAGAGTTATAAAAAATGTGCACCAACTACAACATAAATACATTAAAACTGTTACACTTGAATAAACACTATCTGATAAAAATTATTTATTAAGAATACAAAGGTGTATGGTATACGGCCCTGTATTTGACTGCAAAGGACTATAAAATATATATATGTGTGCGCGTTTAAACGTGTATGGGTGTGTGTGTGTATCAGTGGCGTATTTAGGTTTTGTGCTGCCCTAAGCACTCAGAATTCTGCTGCCCCTCCCCTCCCCATTTTTGGCCATAATATATTTTGCTCACAGAGTAACATTTTTTATTTTTTTTATGGCATTTCTAAAGTAAATGTTCACCAGGGCTTGCAAAACACTTGCACACACACATACATAAATACATAGACACACACAAACATATACACAGAAATATATATACACACACATCGATTTATTTTTTAGGACCCACTGCAGGAACACAGTATATTTCTCCAACATAGGTGTGTCCGGTCCACGGCGTCATCCTTACTTGTGGGATATTCTCCTCCCCAACAGGAAATGGCAAAGAGCCCAGCAAAGCTGGTCACATGATCCCTCCTAGGCTCCGCCTTCACCAGTCATTCTCTTTGCCGTTGTACAGGCAACATCTCCACGGAGATGGCTTAGAGTTTTTTAGTGTTTAACTGTAGTTTTTTATTATTCAATCAAGAGTTTGTTATTTTAAAATAGTGCTGGTATGTACTATTTACTCTGAAACAGAAAAGAGATGAAGATTTCTGTTTGTAAGAGGAAAATGATTTTAGCAACCGTTACTAAAATCGATGGCTGTTCCACACAGGACTGTTGAGAGGAATTAACTTCAGTTGGGGGAACAGTGAGCAGACTTTTGCTGCTTGAGGTATGACACATTCTAACAAGACGATGTAATGCTGGAAGCTGTCATTTTCCCTATGGGATCCGGTAAGCCATTTTTATTACAGACAGTAAATAAGGGCTTCACAAGGGCTTTTTAAGACTGTAGACATTTTCTGGGCTAAATCGATTTATATATAAACATATTTTATACTCCATAGCCTTGAGGAATTATTTTAATCTTGGGAATTTTGTAAAATAACCGGCAGGCACTGTATTGGACACCTTATTCTCTAGGGGCTTTCCCTAATCATAGGCAGAGTCTCATTTTCGCGCCTGTATTGCGCACTTGTTTTTGAGAAGCATGACATGCAGATGCATGTGTGAGGAGCTCTGATACATAGAAAAGGCTTTCTGAAGGCGTCATTTGGTATCGTATTCCCCTTTGGGCTTGGTTGGGTCTCAGCAAAGCAGATACCAGGGACTGTAAAGGGGTTAAATATAAAAACGGCTCCGGTTCCGTTATTTTAAGGGTTAAAGCTTCCAAATTTGGTGTGCAATACTTTTAAGGCTTTAAGACACTGTGGTGAAATTTTGGTGAATTTTGAACAATTCCTTCATACTTTTTCGCAATTGCAGTAATAAAGTGTGTTCAGTTTAAAATTTAAAGTGACAGTAACGGTTTTATTTTAAAACGTTTTTTGTACTTTGTTATCAAGTTTATGCCTGTTTAACATGTCTGAACTGCCAGATAGACTGTGTTCTGAATGTGGGGAAGCCAAGGTTCCTTCTCATTTAAATAGATGTGATTTATGTGACACAAAATTTAGAGAAAATGATGCCCAAGATGATTCCTCAAGTGAGGGGAGTAAGCATGGTACTGCATCATCCCCTCCTTCGTCTACACCAGTCTTGCCCACACAGGAGGCCCCTAGTACATCTAGCGTGCCAATACTCCTTACTATGCAACAATTAACGGCTGTAATGGATAATTCTATCAAAAACATTTTAGCCAAAATGCCCACTTATCAGCGAAAGCGCGACTGCTCTGTTTTAGAAAATACTGAAGAGCATGAGGACGCTGATGATATTGTTTCTGAAGGGCCCCTACACCAGTCTGAGGGGGCCAGGGAGGTTTTGTCTGAGGGAGAAATTTTAGATTCAGGGAAAATTTCTCAACAAGCTGAACCTGATGTGATTACATTTAAATTTAAGTTGGAACATCTCCGCGCTCTGCTTAAGGAGGTGTTATCCACTCTGGATGATTGTGAGAATTTGGTCATCCCAGAGAAACTATGTAAAATGGACAAGTTCCTAGAGGTCCCGGGGCCCCCCGAAGCTTTTCCTATACCCAAGCGGGTGGCGGACATTGTAAATAAAGAATGGGAAAGGCCCGGTATACCTTTCGTCCCTCCCCCCATATTTAAAAAATTGTTTCCTATGGTCGACCCCAGAAAGGACTTATGGCAGACAGTCCCCAAGGTCGAGGGGGCGGTTTCTACTCTAAACAAACGCACCACTATACCCATAGAAGATAGTTGTGCTTTCAAGGATCCTATGGATAAAAAATTAGAAGGTTTGCTTAAAAAGATGTTTGTTCAGCAAGGTTACCTTCTACAACCAATTTCATGCATTGTCCCTGTCACTACAGCCGCGTGTTTCTGGTTCGATGAGCTAGAAAAGGCGATCACTAGTAATTCTCCTTCTTATGAGGAGATTATGGACAGAATCCGTGCTCTCAAATTGGCTAATTCTTTCACCCTAGACGCCACTTTGCAATTGGCTAGGTTAGCGGCGAAAAATTCTGGGTTTGCTATTGTGGCGCGCAGAGCGCTTTGGTTAAAATCTTGGTCAGCGGATGCGTCTTCCAAGAACAAATTGCTTAACATTCCTTTCAAGGGGAAAACGCTGTTTGGCCCTGACTTGAAAGAGATTATCTCTGATATCACTGGGGGCAAGGGCCACACCCTTCCTCAGGATAGGTCTTTCAAGGCCAAAAATAAACCTAATTTTCGTCCCTTTCGTAGAAACGGACCAGCCCCAAGTGCTACGTCCTCTAAGCAAGAGGGTAATACTTCTCAAGCCAAGCCAGCCTGGAGACCAATGCAAGGCTGGAACAAGGGAAAGCAGGCCAAGAAACCTGCCACTGCTACCAAGACAGCATGAGATGTTGGCCCCCGATCCGGGACCGGATCTGGTGGGGGGCAGACTCTCTCTCTTCGCTCAGGCTTGGGCAAGAGATGTTCTGGATCCTTGGGCGCTAGAAATAGTCTCCCAAGGTTATCTTCTGGAATTCAAGGGGCTTCCCCCAAGGGGGAGGTTCCACAGGTCTCAATTGTCTTCAGACCACATAAAAAAAACAGGCATTCTTACATTGTGTAGAAGACCTGTTAAAAATGGGAGTGATTCATCCTGTTCCATTAGGAGAACAAGGGATGGGGTTCTACTCCAATCTGTTCGTAGTTCCCAAAAAAGAGGGAACGTTCAGACCAATCTTAGATCTCAAGATCCTAAACAAGTTTCTCAAGGTTCCATCGTTCAAAATGGAAACCATTCGAACAATTCTTCCTTCCATCCAGGAACGTCAATTCATGACCACGGTGGATTTAAAGGATGCGTATCTACATATTCCTATCCACAAGGAACATCATCGGTTCCTAAGGTTCGCATTCCTGGACAAGCATTACCAGTTCGTGGCACTTCCGTTCGGATTAGCCACTGCTCCAAGGATTTTCACAAAGGTACTAGGGTCCCTTCTAGCGGTGCTAAGACCAAGGGGCATTGCAGTAGTACCTTACTTGGACGACATTCTGATTCAAGCGTCGTCCCTTCCTCAAGCAAAGGCTCACACGGACATTGTCCTGGCCTTTCTCAGATCTCACGGATGGAAAGTGAACGTAGAAAAGAGTTCTCTATCTCCGTCAACGAGGGTTCCCTTCTTGGGAACAATAATAGACTCCTTAGAAATGAGGATTTTTCTGACAGAGGCCAGAAAAACAAAACTTCATTCCGTTCCTCTTCCTTCCATAGCGCAGTGCATGGAAGTAATAGGTTTGATGGTAGCGGCAATGGACATAGTTCCTTTTGCGCGCATTCATCTAAGACCATTACAACTGTGCATGCTCAGTCAGTGGAATGGGGACTATACAGACTTGTCTCCGACGATACAAGTAAATCAGAGGACCAGAGATTCACTCCGTTGGTGGCTGTCCCTGGACAACCTGTCACAGGGGATGAGCTTCCGCAGACCAGAGTGGGTCATTGTCACGACCGACGCCAGTCTGATGGGCTGGGGCGCGGTCTGGGGACCCCTGAAAGCTCAGGGTCTTTGGTCTCGGGAAGAATCTCTTCTACCGATAAATATTCTGGAACTGAGAGCGATACTCAATGCTCTCAAGGCTTGGCCTCAGCTAGCAAAGGCCAAGTTCATACGGTTTCAATCAGACAACATGACGACTGTTGCGTACATCAACCATCAGGGGGGAACAAGGAGTTCCCTGGCGATGGAAGAAGTGACCAAAATCATTCAATGGGCGGAGACTCACTCCTGCCACTTGTCTGCAATCCACATCCCAGGAGTGGAAAATTGGGAAGTGGATTTTCTGAGTCGTCAGACATTACATCCGGGGGAGTGGGAACTCCATCCGGAAATCTTTGCCCAAATTACTCAACTGTGGGGCATTCCAGACATGGATCTGATGGCCTCTCGTCAGAACTTCAAGGTTCCTTGCTACGGGTCCAGATCCAGGGATCCCAAGGCGACTCTAGTAGATGCACTAGTAGCACCTTGGACCTTCAAACTAGCTTATGTATTCCCGCCGTTTCCTCTCATCCCCAGGCTGGTAGCCAGGATCAATCAGGAGAGGGCATCGGTGATCTTGATAGCTCCTGCGTGGCCACGCAGGACTTGGTATGCAGACCTGGTGAATATGTCATCGGCTCCACCATGGAAGCTACCTTTGAGACGAGACCTTCTTGTTCAAGGTCCGTTCGAACATCCGAATCTGGTCTCACTCCAACTGACTGCTTGGAGATTGAACGCTTGATCTTATCAAAGCGAGGGTTCTCAGATTCTGTTATTGATACTCTTGTTCAGGCCAGAAAGCCTGTAACTAGAAAAATTTACCACAAAATATGGAAAAAATATATCTGTTGGTGTGAATCTAAAGGATTCCCTTGGGACAAGGTAAAAATTCCTAAGATTCTATCCTTTCTTCAAGAAGGATTGGAGAAAGGATTATCTGCAAGTTCCTTGAAGGGACAGATTTCTGCCTTGTCTGTGTTACTTCACAAAAAGCTGGCAGCTGTGCCAGATGTTCAAGCCTTTGTTCAGGCTCTGGTTAGAATCAAGCCTGTTTACAAACCTTTGACTCCTCCTTGGAGTCTCAATTTAGTTCTTTCAGTTCTTCAGGGGGTTCCGTTTGAACCCTTACATTCCGTTGATATTAAGTTATTATCTTGGAAAGTTTTGTTTTTGGTTGCAATTTCTTCTGCTAGAAGAGTTTCAGAATTATCTGCTCTGCAGTGTTCTCCTCCTTATCTGGTGTTCCATGCAGATAAGGTGGTTTTACGTACTAAACCTGGTTTTCTTCCGAAAGTTGTTTCTAACAAAAACATTAACCAGGAGATAGTCGTGCCTTCTTTGTGTCCGAATCCAGTTTCAAAGAAGGAACGTTTGTTGCACAATTTGGATGTTGTTCGCGCTCTAAAATTCTATTTAGATGCTACAAAGGATTTTAGACAAACATCTTCCTTGTTTGTTGTTTATTCTGGTAAAAGGAGAGGTCAAAAAGCAACTTCTACCTCTCTCTCTTTTTGGATTAAAAGCATCATCAGATTGGCTTATGAGACTGCCGGACGGCAGCCTCCTGAAAGAATCACAGCTCATTCCACTAGGGCTGTGGCTTCCACATGGGCCTTCAAGAACAAGGCTTCTGTTGATCAGATATGTAAGGCAGCGACTTGGTCTTCACTGCACACTTTTACCAAATTTTACGAGTTTGATACTTTTGCTTCTTCTGAGGCTATTTTTGGGAGAAAGGTTTTGCAAGCCGTGGTGCCTTCCATTTAGGTGACCTGATTTGCTCCCTCCCTTCATCCGTGTCCTAAAGCTTTGGTATTGGTTCCCACAAGTAAGGATGACGCCGTGGACCGGACACACCTATGTTGGAGAAAACAGAATTTATGTTTACCTGATAAATTACTTTCTCCAACGGTGTGTCCGGTCCACGGCCCGCCCTGGTTTTTTAATCAGGTCTGATAATTTATTTTCTTTAACTACAGTCACCACGGTATCATATGGTTTCTCCTATGCAAATATTCCTCCTTTACGTCGGTCGAATGACTGGGGAAGGCGGAGCCTAGGAGGGATCATGTGACCAGCTTTGCTGGGCTCTTTGCCATTTCCTGTTGGGGAGGAGAATATCCCACAAGTAAGGATGACGCCGTGGACCGGACACACCGTTGGAGAAAGTAATTTATCAGGTAAACATAAATTCTGTTTTTATACAACACACCTTCTGCAGGGACACAGTATATTTCATACACCAACAAATGCAGGGACACAATATATTTTATATAGCACCTAAAGCAGGGACACAATATATTTTATATAGCACCTAAAGCAGGGACACAATACATTTTATATAGCCCCTAAAGCAGGAACACAATATATTTTATATAGCACCTAAAGCAGGAACACAATATATTTTATATAGCACCTAAAGCAGGGACACAATATATTTTATATAGCACCTAAAGCAGGGACACAATATATTTTATATAGCACCTAATGCAGGTACATAATATATTTTATATAGCACCTAAAGCACTGACACAATATATTTTATATAGCATCTAATGCAGGTACATAATATATTTTATATAGCACCTAAAGCAGGGACACAATATATTTTATATAGCACCTAAAGCAGGGACACAATATATTTTATATAGCATCTAATACAGGTACACAATATATTTTATATAGCACCTAAAGCAGGGACACAATACATTTTATATAGCACCTAAAGCAGGAACACAATATATTTTATATAGCCCCTAAAGCAGGAACACAATATATTTTATATAGCACCTAAAGCAGGGACACAATACATTTTTTATAGCACCTAAAGCAGGGACACAATACATTTTATATAGCCCCTAAAGCAGGAACACAATATATTTTATATAGCACCTAAAGCAGGAACACAATATATTTTATATAGCACCTAAAGCAGGAACACAATATATTTTATATAGCACCTAAAGCAGGAACACAATATATTTTATATAGCCCCTAAAGCAGGAACACAATATATTTTATATAGCACCTAAAGCAGGGACACAATACATTTTATATAGCACCTAAAGCAGGGACACAATACATTTTATATAGCCCCTAAAGCAGGAACACAATATATTTTATATAGCACCTAAAGCAGGAACACAATATATTTTATATAGCACCTAAAGCAGGGACACAATATATTTTATATAGCACCTAAAGCAGGGACACAATATATTTTATATAGCACCTAATGCAGGTACATAATATATTTTATATAGCACCTAAAGCACTGACACAATATATTTTATATAGCATCTAATGCAGGTACATAATATATTTTATATAGCACCTAAAGCAGGGACACAATATATTTTATATAGCACCTAAAGCAGGGACACAATATATTTTATATAGCATCTAATGCAGGTACATGATATATTTTATATAGCACCTAAAGCAGGGACACAATATATTTTATATAGCACCTACTGCAGGGACACAATATATTTTATATAGCACCTACTGCAGGGACACAATATATTTTATATAGCACCTACTGCAGGGACACAATCTATTTTATATAGCACCTACTGCAGGGACACAATATATTTTATATAGCACCTACTGCAGGGACACAATATATTTTATATAGCACCTACTGCAGGGACACAATATATTTTCTATGGCACCTAATGCAGGGACATGGCATATTTTATACAACAACCAGCATTGTATATGTATATTGGCTGCCACAGTGCCACTGCTAGTGCCTTGGAGTGGAGTGGCATTTTCTAAGTCAGAAACAGTAAACAGACCCACAGTCACTTGAGACTCATTCACTTGAAGTGAGTAAGAGTCACAAGTGAGTCTGTGTACTGTGTGTCACTTGTAAGTTGGTTGCAGTGCATTCACATAGATATAGTAAGCCCAGGCAGCAGCCAATTCTCCCCCAAAGTACTAACTTACAGTTGGCAGCAATGATCACAGCTCCGCTTGTGCAGGGCACTCCGTCACGGCCTCAGCTAACTCCCTCCCAGCTGTTCACTGCTGACTGGCTGCTGTGTTGTACAGTCACTCTGCACCATTGGCCTGGTGGGCCAAACCGGCCCTGATTGAGCGTTGCGACAGAGGGAGGAGTCCATGTGACTAGTCACGCCGCTTGTGCAGGACGCTCCGTTGCGGCCTCGGCTTACTTCCTCCCAGCTACTTACTGCTGACTGGCTGCTGCGTTGTTCAGTCTCAAACACTGACTTAACACCCTAAAGGTGCTGCCACGCTTCCGCTATCTGCCGCCACGCTCCCTCCAAATTGCTGCTTCCTCCAATCTGCCGCACTAGGCAACGGTCTTGTTGGCCTATGCCTTAATATGCCCCTGGTGTGAGTGTGTGTATATATATATATATGTATGTGTATATATATATATATATATATATATTTATATATATATATATACATACTGTGTATATATATATATATATATATATATATACTGTATATATATATATGTGTGTGTATATAGAAAAGTAATCCAGAGAGAGCACTTGCCGTGTTTCAACAAAAGTGATTTATTAGAGTTAACGTTTTTGGGGTACAACCCCCATCCTCTTCACAGGAGTTTGAGGACGGGGGTTGTACCCTGAAAACGTTAACTCTAATAAATCACTTTTGTTGAAACACGGCGAGTGCTCTCTCTGGATTACTTTTCTATATACTTCTGAGAGCACCCTGGCATTACTAAAGATACAGTGAGTGGTGGTATTTTTCCACTGTATATGTGTGTATATATATATATATATATATATATATATATATATATGTGTGTGTGTATATATATATATATATATCAGTGACATCAGAGGCTGGTGAAGCAGTGGCAGGATACGCCTTCATTCTTTAGATATCCTTTGTTGAAGAAATAGCAATGCACATGGGTGAGCCAATCACATGAGGTATCTATGTGCAGCCACCAATCAGCAGCTACTGAGCATATTTAGATATGATTTTCAACAAAGGACATCAAAAGATTGAAGAAAATTAGATATTAGATGTAAATTGGAAAGTTATTTAAATTTGCATATGGGTTTCATATGGGTTTCATGTCCCTTTAAATGGTGTCTTGGAAAACTGGTCAACTTAGTAAACATCTGATTTTAGTCTAAAAGGATTGTAACAGAAACTCTTGCCAGATAACACAATGCTTGCTCTGATTATGAGATCTAGAAATCCATGCCCATTAAAATATGTTTAAAACATACTTTTTACGTTAATGCTGCAAATTATGCTTATAGATTCTTTCATTACAAAAGGGATGAGAGTCAGAGGGGGAGGAAGAGAGACAGAGAGAGAAAGAGACCATGGGGGAGAACAACACATAAGGAGAGAGATGGATAGATAGATAGAGAGACACACACATACACACACACACACACACACACACAAACACACAAGGGGGGGACCACTGCATTTTAAAGTAATAAAACAGCAGAGCTACAGAGAGTTCAGAAAATTAGTCTATAATTTAGTGTGAAGTACAGAGGCAAGCTGCTAAGTTAGTGGGTGTAAAGTTTGAGTAAACAAAATACAAAAACGACCCTGCTGTAAAAGAGTAAACAAACACTAAACCACATTCATTAAATTATCATTTTCACTAACAGAATCCCTTTCAGTAAAATCTTACTTTAATAAGATGTGGCTGAAACACTGCTCTCTGTGCCTCTCTTTTCCTGCTCTGTAAGGATTTAGGAAGTGACAGTGGCACATTCCACTGCACTTAGAGGGGAAGAACAGAACTCTCTTTTTCACTTTAGCAAAGCTAGCAGGTTCACAGGACAGCAACAAAATATATGAAAGTTGTTTTTTTCCGTTTTTGTTTTGTTTTATATGATTTAACATCCAGCCCCAACCCTATGTTCCACTTACTAATGCCTCTCGCTGGATTGGTTCAGCCCAAATAGGACTGCCTCAAATAAGCAGTTAATGGGCCATGCAATGATCTTAACCACTTGCATCCAGTAGATGGTGCAGCATGTTGTGTAATGGTGGGCAGACCTGCTTGTGCCTCTTCATTGCACAACATATAGCTGTGAGAGAAAAAAATGCTGGGGAAAAAAAAATTACAATTTTTTTTTTAAAGCCAATAAAAAAAATATATATATTTTTGCCCATATGAGAGGTGAAGCACTGCCTCACCTGCCTCTAGTGACTGCACATCACTGATTGATATATATATATATATATATATATATATACTGTATGTATGTATGTATATATATATATATATATATATATATATATAAACAGTCTGCTGTGCTCTGCACACACTCATTAAAATGTCAGCTGCCCGGGGTGCATTCAAAGCAAATCCATATATAACCAAAAGAGAAGCACTCACCGGGATCTTTAATATTTATTTAGTATTTATTATACCAATACAATGAACTTTTGGGGTATTATCCCCGTCTTCATACTATATTGGTATAATAAATGCTGACTAAGTATTAAAGGGTAGGCGAGGGTTGTGCCTGACCTCTTATTGAAAGTAGTGATGTAGGTATGGACTATGATTAGGCAGAATGTTAGAGATGGTGATATAGACATATGAAGTAACTAATCTTTCACCCTTAACTGAAATGCATATATTTAATCATCATTAAGTTAACCCTTTTACTAACATAGGTTATCATCTCATCTTACTATTCTTTTTTCTCTTTTTGTTACTGTAACCCCTTCCTTACCCATATTTGGTGAGAATGATACAGGTTAGGCGTTCACCTTCCACACTGTGGCTTCACAGGAATGACCTAAGTCTCCGCTGGAGTCAGGAGTCTGGGACATCTTGAGTAATGTAACGTACAGTTCCTCCACTCGGTGATAACAATTCTCAGGGAACCCACAACACTGAGACAATGAGTACCCCACAACATGCAATAACAAAACAACAACAAAAAAGATAATAAAGTAACACAGAATGTATTTAAATGCAAAATAAACTGCCAATTAAAGTCCCTTTTGGTGGTGCACGTTGGGGCCCTTAGTAAGTTTCAGATATCTGTTTAGTGCGAGGGATAACTGTAACTGTTCTACTACCTGAATCCTCCTGTGGAACGTTTTAGAAAAGGCATGGTCCTCTGGCTGCTTTTTTCCCACTTGTGTGCTGACAGTTTGAAATAACAACTCACTCTAGTCCCAAAGCTGAGTGTTTAGGCTGAGTGTTCACAGCATGCAGGGTCCTGGATTCGGTCTTTATCATCCCAGGCAGAATCACACACACCTTTCAGCCGCTCTGAACAGCCTTGACTAAAACTCTCCTCCCAGGAAGTCTCTGAAACTGTCAGAATCAGATTGGCTCTCACTACCATGTGATGCAGGGTTGAGCAAAGGGCAAAGTGCAGTTAATCCCTGCAGCAGAATAACAAAGGGCTACATTCTCCCCCCTGTAAAATTATTGCCTTCCACTGGCAGGGCAGATACATTAAATAATTAAACATCACTCAGAAACAAATAACAAACTAATCAAATACAGTTGTGTTCCTGTACCTAACAATGTATTCAAGGTGTCAAGGGCATGTAATACTTGTATGACCTTGGAGGACGCCTATGTCTTTGACGTCCTCTTGAGTCTCTTTGTGGCAACTGTTGAATTCCTCTAAAATTAAATCCCCTCCCTGTTCTGTTTGGAAAGGGTCCTATAGCTTGAGGCCTAGGTCTCCCCATAGAATATCTAGCTGTGTCAGTAGATCTAGGGATGAAGCTGGGGCTTTCAGGATTAATATCTAACAGGAGAAGCAACAGGAGGGCTAGAAACTTCTGGCTGAGCATCAGGAGGTGTCCACCACTCTTGATATAAACCTGAATTGTCATGGGTTCCTTCACTAGAATTATCTGCATCCTTCACTTCTGGTTGACCAACAGATAACAAATGATTCCGATGACACACCTTAATTCGACCTTCAGTCTCTTTTATTTTATATACAGGAAGTTCTGTAAGCTTGGAAACCACTTCAAAAAGGGTGCCTTTCCACCGTTTTTAAGGAGAACCTTATCTCCTGGCTGAATTTCACTATGCCTGACTTTAGCATCATAACGTCTTTTGTTATTTTCATTAATCCGGGAACTAGCCTTCTCTGCCAGGTCATAGGCTCTTTACAGACTTTGTTTCAAGTTGCGAACATACTGTTAATGTGGGCCATGGGCCATTCCATCAGAGGAGACACCAAACTGAAAATCTATTGGAAGCCTTGCTTCTCGACCAAAAAGCAAGTAATAAGCAGAATATACTGTAGCTTCATGTATTGTACAATTGTATGCATGAACCATGGCTTCAACATGCCTGCTCCAGGTTCTTTTCTCTGTATCGTTAAGAGTCCCTAACTGGTCCAACAGGATATGGTTGAACCTTTCAGGAAGAGCATCCCCTTCATAAGGATATGGAGTAGTTATGGATTTTTCAATGTTTAGCAGTTTCAAAATTTATCCAAGATAAATTTCTAATAAAATCAAAGTTTCTGACAAGTGGTTACTCACAAGGCTGTATGCACTAAATGAAGTGCAATATTTGCAGGCTGGGCTTTGCAGTTTCCAGCTGACTGATAGGGGCAATATTCTCCTTCAGATGGTGATGGAATAGGTTAAGGATATGGTAGCCTTTTAAAACATAAAGGGCACAAAACTTCTTCTAGTGCAGGTAAAACTAGGAGTACGGTTGATTCCTGCAAATAAAGCAGGCTGGATGTTACAGACACCAGCTGTATGAGTTTGGTCTCCCTGGATTGTTCTTCCAGACAGTTGGAAAAGTGTGTAGGTGGAATAAAGTGCTTCAAAGTAAAAAGTAGTTTAAAAGCAGACCACTTAAAATCACAAATTTATTTTAAAAGTGAATAAAACATACCACGCTTTTCTCAGCTTGCTAGCTGTTTCATCAGGCATGTATGAGGAGCACTATATATATATATACATATACTTCCAATTAATTAACAGTGGGCTTATTCCTTTTCTTAGGTATAGATATTTGCATTATACTCTTTTATGAGTCTGCTTTCAAAGTCACAACCTTGATCAGAATGAATATGGCTAGGCAACCCATAGTGAGTGAAAAGCTTCTGCCATAACACTTTGGCAATGGTAGTGGCTTTCTGGTCTTTAGTAGGGTAAGCTTGAGCATACCTAGTGAAATTATCAGTCACTACTAGTACATTTCCTACTCCTGCTGAATCATTCTCAATACACATAAAATCCATACAGACTAGATTCATGGGGCCAGAGATCTTTAGATTTTTGGTCAGAAGAAACTATCTTGCACTAATCCCAAAGTTTTGTCCACCCCCAGGTGTCTATGTTGGTCATGCAAGGATCTTAGTACCATTCCTCTATACTTTTCTGGTAATACCAACTGTCTTCATCTGGGTGATCATTATATTGAATAAGCCTATAGAGAAGTCCCTTCTCAATACGGAAACAGCTCCATTCTCTCTTGAATAGTTGTTGCAACTCAGCAGGTAGACAGTTCATGTATTTGTGGCACTAATTCTTAACAGCTTTTAATAAGGGACCCACTGTTGGGTCTTGAGCTTGAGTTTGTTGTTTATCCTCATTACTGATGCTTGTCCTCTGGGGCAGGTTAACTGGGTAACACATAGCCTCTGGAACTGCCTCAGCACTACATTCCTCAATTCAGAAAAGTTAACCCACCCATCTTTAGTGATTGAGGTCTGACACAATGCCCTTACTCCAGGACCAGAATTTTCAATCAAATCTTTTTTATCTGTCTCTGGAGGAAGTCCAGGTATCCGAGATAAAGCATCAGCTCCCATATTAGTAGATCCAGGCTTGTATTTCAATGAGAAGCTATAGTTGGACAAAGCTGCGAGGCAGCGATCTCCAGTGGCATCTAGTTTAGCTCTTGTCAAGATATAGGTGAGGGGAATGTTCTCAGTCCTCACCTCAAATTCTGCACCATACAGGTAGTCATGTAGTTTATCTATGATAGCCCACTTCAATGCCAGAAATTCTAGTTGATGCACTGGGTAATTCTTTTTAGCTTTAGACAAGCTCCGACTAATGTAGGCAACAGGCCTCAGCCCCTTAGGATGTGCCTGGTGGAGAACACCCCAAGTCCTTCCATGCTGTCATCTACATGAAGCACACATGGTGTACTGCATATGCCAGTACAGGAGCTTCAGTCATCTTACTTTTAAGTAGCCGAAAAACCTCTTTACAGGAATTAGTCCACTTATCTCCTATGGGTTTTTTGGAATACAGGCTCTTCTGCTTGGTATTCTCTACAGGCTCCAATTTCAGAAGATTGTGAATACTTCTGGCTATCTTGGAATACCCTTCTACAAAACGGCAGTAGTAACCGCAGAACCCCAAGAATGAAGGTAGCTCTTCAATATTCTTTGGTCTTGGCCAATTTACCACTGCTTCTATTTTTGCTTGGTCTGTGGCCACACCTTCTGCAGAAACGATATGTCCACCATAACTCACTGAGCTTCTTGCAAATTTGCATTTGTTAATGGATAACTTTAGACCTTTAGCTTGCAATCAGTCTAACACCCTCAGCAACTGGTTTTTATGTTCTTCAGGAGTTCTTCCAAAAATTATTATCCAGATAAATTAAGACACTCTCTTGGACTAAGGTCCCCAAGGGTATTTTCCATTAATCTCTGGAAGGTTGCTGGGGCCCGGTAACCCCTTGTGGCATACTGGTAAACTGGTAGAAACCCAGAGGGCAGATGAATGCTGTTTTTATTAAACACTAAACTATTTGCTACCAGATAGAGCATTCAGTAGATCTTCTATCCGGGGTAGTGTATACTTGTCAGGAATTGTTTGTTTATTTAAAGTTCGATAGTCTATACTGTACACAATTGCACAGAACCTTTATTTTTTCCCACCACTACAATGGGAGAAGCATAGGGACTTCTAAATTATTTGATAATACCAGTGTCTTCCATTTCTTGCAGGATGTTTCTCACATCCACAACATTTTGTGGTGCTATAAGTCGAGACCTCTCACAAAATAGAGCAGAGTCCGTCAATCTTATGGTGTGTTGTGCACTCTTGCAACAACCTACATACATGTTCCTAGTTGAGAATACTCCTCTTCTGGTTTTTAGAGCTTTAAGCAGTCTCTTTCCATTCAAATGGTAAGCTTGAGTCTTCAAAATCAAACTCCAACTCTTGAGATGTTGCCTGCTGGTTCTACAGGAAGGGCAGAAATAGTGGTTATTTCCTCTAAGAGGTTAAGGATTCCCAAATCATGACCATGATCAATATGAACATCCCTTGTGGACAGATTACAGACAGTTACTGCAAAGATGCCTGTTGTGCCTTTATGCCAATCCTTGACTTGAGGCATGATCATCCAGCCCTTTTAAATGTCCTCTTCAGGAATAGATTCTACACAGTAGAATTAATTATACCCTCCTGTAAGGTGGGTACAGCTTTAACAGATTTTATTTACCCAGGTCGTAAAGTCAAAGGCTGGGGGCCCCAGTAATGGAACTGCCCAGTCAGTGATTCTTGAGCTAATTTGTGACATTTGTGTCTTAAGGCAGGCTCCAATTCAGCCATCTGATTAATGGATACATCTCCTACATCTTGCAAGTAAGCCCTAAACAAGTTTCAAACCATACTAGTGTTGGTTAACAGAAGAATGGAAAAACTTAATTGTTTAGGTGTAGGGCACATCAGAGCCTCCACATCCATGGAGCAAGTCTTTCCAGTGTTCAGTTGTGGGATAACAATCTTCACTCTGACTACTCCTTCTACAGTACAGGCTATGTGAACCTAGCCCCCATAAACTGAGATCTATAGCTGGGGCAATAGGTGAGTGACGTAGGTGAGCATCATAAAATTATCTGAAGATAGTGATCACCTGAGATCCAGTGTCTAGCAAAGCAGAAGCTGGGATGCCCTCAATCATAAGTGATACCAGTGGCTTGTGTCCAACTCTGATACTTGCAGCTGTTTCCAGGCTCTTAGTGTGACACTTCTTAAAATGAGTCCTCATTCTTTTCCTAGAAACTTTATTTTTGGGTAAGGGATATGTGACAAAGGTTTCAACCTGAAGAACATCTTCTTTCTCTGTACAATGGGATGCTATATGCCTAAACCCATTACATCTAAAACATCTGAGAGGTTTGTTATGTTTATTATCCTGGGTGATTGAATTGATTGAATCACAATTTCTGGGTTGAGGTTCTTTTTTCTCGTTTTTCCTTTGATTTTCTGGGAACTGTCCTGAACAGAGGATTTCTCAGGAGCTCTCATCCGTGAAAGAGTAAGATGAGTCTTTTCTATAGTCCTTACTTCCTGCATTACTTCAGCAAAAGATAGAACCTTTTTAATACATAAAAGATTCTCCAGGGTGGCTGCACAGGAGTCTCCAGGTAGTGTTCCTCTAAGGAGCTGTTTGCACCGGTATTTGTCAATTTCAGATGTGGGAATTATCCCTTTCTCCAATAATGTTCCTAGTATAATTTCTACTCTCAGAACATAGACAGTTTTTCACCTTTCACTTGAATTGTATTTGCATATTGTTCTCTCAACTCAAACTCATCTTCTTCCTCTGCATTTTAAGGAGCTCTGATGCAGAAGCTTGAGGATGGATAATTTGATGGTGTCTTACCAGGTCTAAGTCTGGACCTTTTAAACCTTTTATGAGCGTTTGTTGTTTCATATCTTGACAGCAAGCCCATTCTCTAAGAAGCTGCAAAGTGGTTTCTCTCCAGGGTTTGAAGCACTCTTCTCCAACCGGAGTAGGGTAAATCCCAGAGAAAATCTTCAATCTCTTGTAATTGTGAATGTGTTAAGCTTGGGTCAGTTCCACCGCTAATTGTTGAAATACATTTGTTATAGGAGAAGAAACCTCTGGCTTAGGAGAAACATTATTTAGTCTCTTCCTTTCACTTGCGATAGAATTGCCTTCAGACTCATTTACAGTTAAAGCATCTTCAGAGTCACTGTCACTATTTTGAAACACAGGTCAGAATCATTGCCCTCCTCTGGGTCAGAATCTCCTTTTAGGTATACTATCAGGCACCCTTTAGAGTCTGCTCCAGGTATAGAGATTCTAGTTGTTCCTTTTCCTGAATTAATATCCTGGTCCCCCTAAAAAAGGGTCATACCATGAGCTCCTGTTTTCTTAGCTTGAACTATGGCAGGGTTTTCCAGCCCAGGGATCAGTTTTAGGGCATCTATAAACTTCCTTTAGCTGAGTCCAATAGGAGTTTGCACAGCCACAACCTTCTGGGGAGGAATCCTCATTATTATAGTCCACTCTCTAACATCTCTGGGTGATGGAACAGGGGTCTTGCTTAAACGCTTCTCACTGTCCCAGTTCGTCTTGGCAGTGCCTCCATCTGTAACCCCTTCCTTACCCATCTTTGGTGAGAAACATACAGGTTGGACGGTCACCTTTGATGATGTGGCTTCACAGGAATGACCTAAGTCTCCGCTGGAGTAGGGAGTCTGGGGCATCTTGATTAATGTAAAGTACAGTGCCTCCACTTGGTGATGACAATTCTCAGGGAACCCACAACACTGAGACATTGGGGCTGAATTATCAAGCTCCGAATGGAGCTCAATGCCCCAGTTCCCGCGTAAGCCTTCAGACTCACTGGAAACAGCAGTTATGAAGCAGCGGTCTAAAGACTGCTGCTCCATAACTTGTCCACCTGCTCTGAGGCTGCGGACATCAAGCTGCCCGATCCTATACGATCGGGCTGATTGACACCCCCTGCTAGCGGATTGGCTGCAAATCTGCAGGGGGCAGAATTATACAAGCAGTTCACCAGATAAATGCTGTCGGCATACGTAACGCTATCATATCATGTCCGCTTACACTATCATAAATTGGTCCCAATGAATACCCCACAACATGCAATAATAAAACAAGCAGATAATAAAGTAACACAGAATATATTTAAATGCAAATAGAATGACATATAAATAACATAACAGTCCCACACTTTGCAGGGTACCCTTTTTCCCAAAATAAACTGCTAAATAAAGTCCCTTTTGGTGGTGCACGTTGGGGCCCTTAGTAAGTTTCAGATATCTGTTTAGTGTGAGGGATAACTGTAACTGTTCCACTATCTGAATCCTCCTGTGGAACATTCTAGAAAAGGCCTAGTTCTCTGGCTGCTTTCTTCCCACTGTGTGTGAGTGCTGACAGTCTGAAATGACAGGTCACTCTAGCCAGGCAAAATCACATAAACACACCTTTCAGCTGCTCTGAACAGCCCTGACTAAAACTCTCCTCCCAGGAAGTCTCTTAAACTATCAGCATCTGATTGGCTCTCACTATTATGTGATGCAGGGTTGAGCAAAGGGCAAAGTTCAGTTAATCCCTGCAGCAGAATGACAAAGGGCTACATTACATTTTATGCCACTACAACCCATAAGAAAATGTTTTTTTCCAGAACTGTGCCCTTTTTTCTTCTGCCTCCTCCAATATTCCTGAATTCTTAAATGTATTCCTGCTTTTTAACTAAAGATAGCAAGAGAACAAAGAAAAATTTGATAATAGGAGTAAATTAGAAAGTTGCTTAAAATTGCATGTTTGAATTATTAAAGAAACATTTTTGGGGTTAGTATCCCTTTAAGGCTTCTAAAATATGATCTATAGCCCAGTTGCAGATCTACTCAACAGAGGCCCTGGTGCAGAATTGTTTTTGGAGCCCCCCAATAGGTAATTCAGTAGGAAGCAATAGTAATACTATACATGCTGCTCTATATAACAATTTTGAGGATAGATAGATCTATATATAGATATATATATAGATGATATATAGATGATAGATAAATAGATAGATAGATTTACTTGCAACCTGCACTAATAAAAAGCTCCCTACATTAAGATTGTACACATTCTGCACATGCCTATGTATAGATTTTCTGCTATCACCCCAACACTTGGACCCTGGTGCCACTGCACATGTTGCACCAATGGTAGTTCTGTGCTTTACTGTGGGCCCCATGTTAGGACGTTAGCCATCACTGTGTCCTATGTGTACTACTCAGTTGCTGTAATAATACATGCTGTTCACAAGCAGAACTATGTAACCAAGGTAAAAACATACGGCTAGATTACGAGTTTTGCGTTAGAGGCTGTGCAGTGCTAACGAGCAGTTTTGTCTCACCGCTCACTTACCTACAGCGCTGGTATTACGAGTTTTCTGAAACCCGGTGTTAAAAGACAAGAAGTGAGCGTTGAGCAACATTTGGCTCATTACCGCACTCCAATACCAGCGCTGCTTAAGTCAGCGGTGAGCTGGTGTATCGTGCTCGTGCACAATTTCCCCATAGGAATCAACAGGGAGAGCCGGCTGAAAAAAAGTCTAACACCTGCCAAAAAGCAGCGTAAAACTCCTTAACGCAGCCCCATTGATTCCTATGGTGAAATAAAAGTTATGTCTACACCTAACACCCTAACATGAACCCCGAGTCTAAACACCCCTAATCTTACACTTATTAACCCCTAATCTGCCGCCCCCGACATCGCCGACACCTACATTATACTTATTAACCCCTAATCTGCCGCTCTGGACACCGCCGCCACCTACATTATACTTATTAACCCCTAATCTGCTGCCCCCAACATCGCTGACACCTACATTATATTTATTAACCCCTAATCTGCCGGCCCTAACATCGCCGCCATCTACCTACATTTATTAACCCCTAATCTGCCACCCCCAACATCGCCGCCACTATACTAAATGTATTAACCCCTAAACCTAAGTCTAACCCTAACACCCCTAACTTAAATATAGTTACAATAAACCTAAATAAAATTACTATAATTAACTACATTATTCCTATTTAAAACTAAATGCTTACCTGTAAAATAAACCCGAAGCTAGCTACAATATAACTAATAGTTACATTGTAGCTAGCTTAGGGTTTATTTTTATTTTACAGGCAAGTTTGTATTTATTTTAACTAGGTAGAATAGTTATTAAATAGTTATTAACTATTTAATAACTACATAGTTAAAATAAATACAAAAGTACCTTCATTCTGTGTTAGTCGTCAGATGAAGAGGATGCTCTGCGTCGGATGTCTTGAAGATGGACCTGCTCCGAGCCGGATGGATGAAGATAGAAGATGCCGTCTGGATGAAGACTTCTGCCCGTCTGGAGGACAACTTCGCCCGGCTTGGATGAAGACGTCTCCCGGTAAGTCGATCTTCAGGGGGTTAGTGTTAGGTTTTTTAAGGGTGTATTGGGTGGGTTTTATTTTTAGGCTAGGGACTTTGGGTGGCAAAAGAGCTAACTGCCCTTTAAGGGCAATGCCCATCCAAATGCTATTTTCAGGGCAATGGGGAGCTTAGGTTTTTTTAGATAGGTTTTTATTTGGGGTGTTGGTTGTGTGGGTGGTGGGTTTTACTGTTGGGGGGGTTGTTTGTATTTTTTTTTACAGGTAAAAGAGCTGATTACTTTGGGGCAATGCCCTGCAAAAGGCCCTTTTAAGGGCTATTGGTAGTTTAGTTTAGGCTAGTGGTTCTTTTTATTTTGGATGGGCTTTTTTATTTTATTAGGGCTATTAGATTAGGTGTAGTTAGTTTAAATATCTGTAATTTGTTTATTATTTTCTGTAATTTAGTGGGGGTTTTTTGTACTTTAGCTAATTTAATAATTGTATGTAATTTATTTAATTGTATTTAATTTAATTAATTTATTTAATTATAGTGTAGTGTTAGGTGTAATTGTAACTTAGGTTTGGTTTTATTTTACAGGTACTTTTGTATTTATTTTAGCTAGGTAGTTATTAAATAGTTAATAACTATTTAATAACTATTCTACCTAGTTAAAATAAATACAAACTTGCCTGTAAAATAAAAATAAATCCTAAGCTAGCTACAATGTAACTATTAGTTATATTGTAGCTAGCTTAGGGTTCATTTTATAGGTAAGTATTTAGTTTTAAATAGGAATAATTTAGTTAATGATAGGAATTTTTAGTTAGATTTCTTTTAATTATATTTAAGTTAGGGGGTGTTAGGGTTAGACTTAGATTTAGGGGTTAATAACTTTAATATAGTGGAGGTGACGTTGGGGGCGGCAGATTAGGGTTTAATAAATGTAGGTAGGTGGCGGCGATGTTAGGGACGGCAGATTATGGGTTAATAATATTTAACTAGTGTTTGCGAGGCGGGAGTGCGGCGGTTTAGGGGTTAATATGTTTATTATAGTGGCGGCGATGTCCAGTTTGGCAGATTAGGGGTTAAAATTTTTCTTTTAGTGTTTGAGATGTGGAAGGGCCTCGGTTTAGGGGTTAATAGGTAGTTTATGGGTGTTAGTGTACTTTTTAGCACTTTAGTTAAGAGTTTTATGCTACGGCGTTGTAGTGTAAAACTCTTAACTACTGACTTTAAAATGCAGTACCAGTCTTGACAGGAGAGGGTCTACCGCTCACCTTTTGGCAGACTCGTAATACCGACGCTATGCAAGTCCCATTGAAAAAAGAGGATACGCAATTTAAGTAAGTGGATTTGCGGTATTTCCAAGTCTGGCCAAAAACGTGAGCGGTACAACTGTACCTGCAAGACTCGTAATACCAGTGGGCGTTAAAAACCAGGACCGGCTAACGCTGCTTTTTAAGCCTAACGCTAAACTGGTAATCTAGCCGATAGTTACCTAAAGTTAGAAAAGCAAAAGTTACATGCTGTAATGATTTACAGCATGTAATGTTTGATATAGATTGTCCCTTTAAGGCCTAGGAAAGGACTTACTATAAATTAAATGTTTCATGCCAAATCCACAATCTGTGAAAAACTGTCAAATGCATTCAGATAAGAGGTGGCCTTCAGAGGCTAAGAAATTAGCATATTAGCCTACCTAGGTTTAGCTTTCAACAAAAAATACCAAGAGAACAAAGAAAGTTGTTTAAATTTACATGCCCTATCTGAATCAGGAAAGTTTAATTTGGACTAGACTGTGCCTTTAAGCTATATCCGGCACTTTACTGCGCGCCCCATAGGGATTTCCATCTTAATGGGAGGATAGTCTACTGCTTCATTCAATACTTGTGGGAATTAAGAACCTGGCCCCCAGGAGGAGGCAACGATACCCCAGCCAAAGGCTTAAATACCTCCCCCACTCCCCCCATTTTTGGTGAACAACCTGGGTTATCCTTGCTGATTGGACAGCACCAATAAACAAGTGCTGTCCATGGTCTTTAGCTTAGATGCCTTCTTTTTCAAATAAAGATAGCAAGAGAACGAAGAAAAAATGATAATAGAAGTAAATTAGAAAGTTGCTTAATATTGCATTGCGTGTTCCTGTTCCACAACGTTGATTCTGGTAAGATTGTTTCATTTATATACATATTTGATAACGCATGAAGACAGGGTCACAGTGTGACTCCTTTTATCTTTATAGAATCTAGGGTAATACCCTCGGAAGGGGGCTGTTGAACACGGGTGTTATTATTATGCATAATACTGTTTATTGTGTTTGTTACTGCATTTGTGTGAGATGAGACTCTGTCAGTTCATAGAGAGAAATTGAGGCAGGCTTTTTTGGCACATCCTCTCGAGTGCAGGGGCGGTCCTGCATGGCACTCCATGTGACCGGGTGTGGCCTCAACAACTTACTCTTTCTCGATCTGCGTTCAGAGGAGACGAAAGCTATTGTAGTACGGGTCATAGGAGGTGGTGAGTGCCCCAGCCATTGGGATATAAAGGTGCCATTTAGTCCGTAATAAAGGCACAAGCAATGGAGGACTCTGATATGTTAGAGGATACTCCCTCTTTATCTAAACCCATTAACTGTGTATATTGTGTGGAGGTTCGAGTCGAACCGCCGACGCAACTCTGTTCCACATGATTTGACAATATTTCTATTTCCAAAAATATTAAAATATTTAGTATTAGCCTCCAGACTTCGCCGATCAATTACAGACGTCGGTTTCTGCGGCCATAAATGCGATGCCTCGCCCTACTAGGCGCAAGCGGAAAGTACGATACTGCTATCCATCTGGGGGGTCTTCAACTCTGCTGGATGTCTCGGAATGATTATCTGCTGAGGAAGACAACTCTGACTTATTTTAAGCTTAAAGGGACACTAAACCAAAACATTTTCTTTCATGATTCAGGTAGAGAATACACTTTTAAATAACATTCCAATTGACTTCTATTATCGCATTTGCTTCATTCTTTAGATATCCTTTGTTGAAGAAATAGCAATGCACATGTGTGAGCCAATCACACGAGGCATCTATGTGCATCTACCAATCAGCAGCTACGGAGCATATCTAGATATGATTTTCAGCAAAGAATATCAAGAGAATGAAGCTTATTAGATAATAGAAGTACATTAGAAAGTTGTTTAAAATCACATGCTTTTTCAAAATCATGAAAGAAAAAATTTGGGTTTCATGTCCCTTTAATTGCATTTGCTCTATCTGCTAAAAAGGTGCTTGGAGGTTCCGGAGCAGAAACTACCGGAGGAACCTTCGATTCCTAAACTTGATAGAGTCTATTAGGACAGGTTGGTGCCTCAGGCATTCCTGGTTCCAGTCAAGATGGCTAACATCATTAAGAATGAATGGGAGAAACTTGGATCGCCTTTTCCCCCCTCTTCTTCTTTTAAAAGCTTTCCCCATTCCTGAAGTGCAGCTTGAACTGTAGGGAACCGTCCCTAAGGTGGATGGCGCTATCTCCACGCTTGCTAAGAGAACGACTTTTCCGCTAGAGGATAGCGGCTACCTACTGGTGTGACTCACTAGCAGCGATGGTTGAGATGGAGACTCCTCTCGATGAAATCTTGGATCGAAATAAAGGCCTTGAAGGTGGCTCATTCATTCATTTGTGATGCTAACATGCAGATTATTCGTCTGAATGCTAAGACATCAGGGTTTTCTGTTTTAGCCTGTAGGGCTTTGTGGCTCAAATCATGGTCTATTGACATGACTTCAGAGTCTTGTTTGCTTTCCCTCCCTTTCAAGGGGAAGGTTCTGTTTGGCCTGGGCCTGGATTCTATTATCTCTACGGTCTCTACAGTCACGGATGGTAAGGGTGCCTTCTTCCCTCAAGATAAGAAAGCTAAACCAAAAGGATCTACTTTTCGTATGCACAAGTCTCAGCGCCAGCAGCATGCTGCAAAGTCAGAACAATCCAAGGGATCTTGGAAACCAGCTAACTCTTGGAGCAAATCCAAGCAGAACAAGAGGCCAGCCGAGTCCAAGTCGGCCTGAAGGGACGGCCCCCGTTCCGTCATCGGATCATGAAGGGGGCAGACTATCTCTCTTTGCAGAGGCCTGGAAAAGAGACGATATAGACCCTTGGGTTCTGGAGGTCATTTCCCAGGGTTACAGGATAGGTTTCAAGTCTTATCCGCCCAGAGGCAGATTCCTCCTGTCAAACATATCTTCAAGACCGGAAAAGAGAGACGCCTTCCTGGGGTGTGTGAAGGATCTCTCATCTCTTGGTGTAATCGTCCCGGTTCCTCTGGCAGAAAGAGGTCTGGGCTATTATTAAAACCTTTTCGTGGTCCCAAAAAAGGATGGCACGTTTCGTCCAACTCTGGACCTCAAAGCCCTAAACAAGTTCATGTCAGTTCCATCATTCAAGATGGAGACGATCAGGTCAATTTTGCCCCTGGTGCAAGAGGGGCAATTCATGACGACTATAGACCTGAAGGATGCCTACCTTCAACTTCCAATCCACAGGGATCACTTCAAGTTTCTAAGGTTTGCCTTCCTGGACCAGCACTTCCAGTTTGTTGCCCTTCCGTTTGATCTGGCGACTGCCCCAAGAGTCTTCACAAATGTTCTGGGAGCTCTACTCACAGTAGCGAGAGCCAGAGGGATTGCGGTGGCACCTTATCTGGACAATATCATGTTTCAGGCTCCATCCTACAATCTTGCAGAGGATCACTCGAGAGCTCTTCTCCTTCTCCTTCGTTTCCACGGGTGGAAGATAAACAAAGGAAAGTGTTCATTGATCCCCAGCAACAGGGTGGAATTTCTGGGTACAATAATAGATTCTTCAGCCATGAAGATATTCTTGACAGACCAGAGACATTGCAAGCTTGCGTCCAACTGTCTGGCTTTTCAGACATCCTCCAGGACATCTTTGGCCAGGTGTATGGAGGTGATCGGACTCATGGTATCCAGCATAGATGTCATTCCATTTGCCAGATTCCATCTCAGACCTCTTTAGGTGTGCATGTTGAGACAATGGAACGGCGATCATTTAGATCTGTCCCAACAGATATCTCTAGACAGACCGGTGAGGGAGTCTATATCTTGGTGGACCCGACCGGGGCAATTGTCTCAGCGGACATCCTTTTTGAGACCATCCTGGGAGATTATGACCACGGATGCAAGCGTATCAGGATGCAAAGCTGTTTGGGGTGCCAGAAGGGCACAGGGCAGATGGACTCGAGAAGAGTCGAGTCTACCGATAAATATTTTGGAACTTGAGCAATATTCAATGCTCTAAGGGCTTGGTCCCTTCTGGGGTCGTCCCAGTTCATCAGATTCCAATTGGACAACATTACCTCGGTGGCTTACATAAACCATCAGGGGGGCGAGAAGTTCCCTAGCCATGAGGGAAGTATCTGGAATGGGCAGAGACTCACAATTGTTCGCTCTCAGTGATCCACATTCCGGGTGTGTCATGGATTTTTTGCTGCTTTGTTTGCCATGTGCTGCTGGCAGTCATTTTACTCACCTTTCTTGCTGAATCTGGTTCAGAGTGTGTGATGCTGCTCATTTCCTGCACGCCCTCTTATGGCCAGACTATTGTACATCATCCGTGTGAGACAGGTTGCACTCTCAGAATTGTGATGTCATCACTTATTATTTAAAGGGCCTCTGTTCAGTATGCTTTGCCCTTGTGTTGTCTCAGACCTGTTTGTGAGTTCCTGTGTATTACCTGGCTAGTCTGATGTTTCTTCTGGTTCCTGATCCCTGGCTTGTTCCTGACTTTGCTGTTCTCCTAGTTTCTGATTCTGGCTCGCCTGACTACTCGCTTTGGCTCCTGACTCGGCTCGTCTGACTACTTGCTTTGGCTCCTGACTCAGCTCGTCTGACTACCAGCTCTGTTTTTTTACTCCTGGCTTCTTATTTGACTTGTGGACTTTTTATTATTTTTGTTATTAATAAAAGTGTGATTACTTTTGCACTTCTTGTCTCAGTCTGATTCCTGGCACCCTGACATTGTGTGGACAACTGGGAAGTGGATTTTTTGAGCAGACAGACGTTTCATCCAGGGGAATGGTCCCTCCACCCCGAGATGTTCAAGGAGATCTTCAACAGATGGAGGACGCCGGAGATAGATCTCATGGCATCCAGACTCAATTGCAAGCTACCCAGGTCGCGATCCAGGGATCCCCAGGCGGAACTCATAGATGCCTTGATGGTACCCTGGGACTTCAACCTAATTTACATATTTCCATTGTTACCTCTTCCACCTCGGGTAGTGGCCCGCATCAAGCAGGAGCAAGCTTCGGCTATTCTGATTGCTCCATTGTGGCCGCGGAGGATGTGGTTTGCGGATCTGATAACGATGTCGTCATCTCCGCCATGGAAGTTACCTTGTCGCAAGGATCTGCTGGTTCAAGGTTCTTTTCAAAATCTCAATTCTCTGAGGCTGACTGTGTGGAGATTGAACGACTAGTCTTAACCAAGAGAGGATTTTCGGAAAAAGTGATTGACACTCTCGTTCAAGCCAGGAAGCCGGTCACTCGACGCATCTACCACAAGGTGTGGAGGACCTACTTGTCCTGGTGTGAGGAATGAGGATACCTGTGGCACAAGGTCAGGGTATCCAGGATTTTGGCCTTTCTCCAGGACGGTCTGGCTAAGGGTCTTGCCGCCAGTTCCCTGAGGGGACAGATCTCGGCTTTATCTGTACTTTTGCATAAGAAGCTCGCTCAGCTTCCTGACATGCAGTCCTTTGTTCAGGCACTAGTTAGAATCAGGAAAATCTTTTAACAAATGATAGGTAAATGATCAAGAAAAAAACAACAGCCAATTGAAATGAATGTTAAAATATAATTTAATTAGACTTTACTAAATGTATTAAAAGAGTTGTAAGCGAAATAATTCATACAATGAGATAAATATAAAAAGGCAATACTAAATGTACATAAATAAATGCATAAAAACTTGTTTATATAAAATGAGTAGTGATGTTGCGAACCTAAAAATTTGGGTTCGCGAACAGCGAACGCGAACTTCCCCAAAAGTTCACGAACCGGGCGAACCCCCATTGACTTCAATGGGCAGGCGAATTTTAAAACCCACAGGGACTCTTTCTGGCCACAATAGTGATGGGAAAGTTGTTTCAAGGGGACTAACACCTGGACTGTGGCATGCCGGAGGGGGATCCATGGCAAAACTCCCATGGAAAATTACATAGTTGATGCAGAGTCTGGTTTTAAGCCATAAAGGGCATAAATCACCTAACATTCCTAAATTGTTTGGAATAAAGTGCTTTAAAACATCAGGTTTGATGTTGTATCGATCAGGTAGTATAAGGGTTACGCCAGCTTCACAGTGACAGACCAAACTCCTGCAGCGGGTACAACATCATCATCATCACACCGTACGTCCATGTGTGTAATGCTGCCTGACTGAGACATATCCCTGTTATCTACATCCTCTGGCAATAATGGTTGCGCATCAATCATTTCTTCCAACTGATGTGTAAATAACTCCTCTGACAGATCAAGTGAAGCGGCTGTGGTGCTAGTGTTGGTGGTGGCGGCAGGCGGGCGAGAGGTGCCCGAAGCTAAGCTGGAGGAGGATGGTGCGTCAAGGTTCCGAGCGGAAGCTGTAGAAGATTGGGTGTCCTGTGTTAGCCAGTCAACTATGTCCTCAGAAATGTTCGAGTTCGGGGTACGTGGCCTCTGAACACTGGGCATTATTCTAGGGCCAAAGGGAATAACAGCACCACGAACACAACGGCCCCTACGGGGTGGCCTGCCTCTACCTGTCATTTTTTTCCGATTGGTGGTACTATGCGTGCAAGCTACTGTGACAACAGATATGAGTAGCACTGTGCACTGGCAGAAGTTGGCAGAGTAGACGCTGTAGGCCTGACACACACGCTTGCAGACAACTAACTGCTATTCAATCTATTACAGTCAAAATTTTATTTATTTTTTAAATCCACACTACTGTTACACCAGATATGAGTTGCACTGGGGTGACACTGAGCCCTGGCAGGCAGGCCCTGAAACGCACACGTGTGAAGGAAACTGACTGCTATTATTTAACACAGTCAAAAAAGTGTTTTTTTTTTTTAAATCTACACTACTGTTACACCAGATATGAGTTGCACTGGGGTGACACTGTGCCCTGGCAGGCAGGCACTGAAACGCACACGTGTGAAGGAAACTGACTGCTATTATTTAACACAGTCAAAAAAGTGTTGTTTTTTTAAATCTACACTACTGTTACACCAGATATGAGTTGCACTGGGGTGACACTGTGCCCTGGCAGGCAGGCCCTGAAACGCACACGTGTGAAGGAAACTGACTGCTATTATTTAACACAGTCAAAAAAGTGTTGGTTTTTTTAAATCTACACTACTGTTACACCAGATATGAGTTGCACTGGGGTGACACTTTGCCCTGGCAGGAGCTGAAACGCACACGTGTGAAGGAAACTGACTGCTATTATTTAACACAGTCAAAAAAGTGTTGTTTTTTTTTAAATCTACAATACTGTTACACCAGATATGAGTTGCACTGGGGTGACACTGTGCCCTGGCAGGCACTGAAACGCACACGTGTGAAGGAAACTGACTGCTATTATTTAACACAGTCAAAAAAGTGTTGTTTTTTTAAAATCTACACTACTGTTACACCAGATATGAGTTGCACTGGGGTGACACTGTGCCCTGGCAGGCAGGCCCTGGAACGCACACGTGTGAAGGAAACTGACTGCTATTATTTAACACAGTCAAAAAAGTGTTGTTTTTTTAAATCTACACTACTGTTACACCAGATATGAGTTGCACTGAGGTGACACTGTGCCCTGGCAGGCAGGCCCTGAAACGCACACGTGTGAAGGAAACTGACTGCTATTATTTAACACAGTCAAAAAAGTGTTGTTTTTTTAAATCTACACTACTGTTACACCATATATGAGTTGCACTGGGGTGACACTGTGCCCTGGCAGGCAGGCCCTGAAACGCACATGTGTGAAGGAAACTGACTGCTATTATTTAACACAGTCAAAAAAGTGTTGTTTTTTTTAAATCTACACTACTGTTACACCAGATATGAGTTGCACTGAGGTGACACTGTGCCCTGGCAGGCACTGAAACGCACACGTGTGAAGGAAACTGACTGCTATTATTTAACACAGTCAAAAAAGTGTTTTTTTTTAAAAATCTACACTACTGTTACACCAGATATGAGTTGCACTGGGGTGACACTGTGCCCTGGCAGGCAGGCCCTGGAACGCACACGTGTGAAGGAAACTGACTGCTATTATTTAACACAGTCAAAAAAGTGTTGTTTTTTTTAAATCTACACTACTGTTACACCAGATATGAGTTGCACTGGGGTGACACTTTGCCCTGGCAGGCAGGCACTGAAACGCACACGTGTGAAGGAAACTGACTGCTATTATTTAACACAGTCAAAAAAGTGTTGTTGTTTTTTTAAATCTACACTACTGTTACACCAGATATGAGTTGCACTGTGGTGACACTGTGCCCTGGCAGGCAGGCCCTGAAACGCACACGTGTGAAGGAAACTGACTGCTATTATTTAACACAGTCAAAAAAGTGTTGTTTTTTTAAATCTACACTACTGTTACACCAGATATGAGTTGCACTGGGGTGACACTGTGCCCTGGCAGGCAGGCCCTGAAACGCACACGTGTGAAGGAAACTGACTGCTATTATTTAACACAGTCAAAAAAGTGTTGTTTTTTTAAATCTACACTACTGTTACACCAGATATGAGTTGCACTGGGATGACACTGTGCCCTGGCAGGCACTGAAACGCACACGTGTGAAGGAAACTGACTGCTATTATTTAACACAGTCAAAAAAGTGTTGTTTTTTTTAAATCTACACTACTGTTACACCAGATATGAGTTGCACTGAGGTGACACTGTGCCCTGGCAGGCACTGAAACGCACACGTGTGAAGGAAACTGACTGCTATTATTTAACACAGTCAAAAAAGTGTTGTTTTTTTAAATCTACACTACTGTTACACCAGATATGAGTTGCACTGAGGTGACACTGTGCCCTGGCAGGCAGGCCCTGAAACGCACACGTGTGAAGGAAACTGACTGCTATTATTTCACAGTCAAAAAAGTGTTGTTTTTTTAAATCTACACTACTGTTACACCAGATATGAGTTGCACTGGGGTGACACTGTGCCCTGGCAGGCAGGCCCTGAAACGTACACGTGTGAAGGAAACTGACTGCTATTATTTAACACAGTCAAAAAAGTGTTGGTTTTTTTAAATCTACACTACTGTTACACCAGATATGAGTTGCACTGGGGTGACACTTTGCCCTGGCAGGCACTGAAACGCACACGTGTGAAGGAAACTGACTGCTATTATTTAACACAGTCAAAAAAGTGTTGTTGTTTTTTAAATCTACAATACTGTTACACCAGATATGAGTTGCACTGGGGTGACACTGTGCCCTGGCAGGCACTGAAACGCACACGTGTGAAGGAAACTGACTGCTATTATTTAACACAGTCAAAAAAGTGTTGTTTTTTTTTTAAATCTACACTACTGTTACACCAGATATGAGTTGCACTGAGGTGACACTGTGACCTGGCAGGCAGGCCCTGGAAAGCACACGTGTGAAGGAAACTGACTGCTATTATTTAACACAGTCAAAAAAGTGTTGTTTTTTTAAATCTACACTACTGTTACACCAGATATGAGTTGCACTGGGGTGACACTTTGCCCTGGCAGGCACTGAAACGCACACGTGTGAAGGAAACTGACTGCTATTATTTAAAACATTAAAAAAAAGTGGGTTTTTTTTAAAATCTACACTACTGTTACACCAGATATGAGTTGCACTGGGGTGACACTGTGCCCTGGCAGGCAGGCCCTGGAACGCACACGTGTGAAGGAAACTGACTGCTATTATTTAACACAGTCAAAAAAGTGTTGTTTTTTTTAAATCTACACTACTGTTACACCAGATATGAGTTGCACTGGGGTGACACTTTGCCCTGGCAGGCAGGCACTGAAACGCACACGTGTGAAGGAAACTGACTGCTTTTATTTAACACAGTCAAAAAAGTGTTGTTTTTTTTTTTTAAATCTACACTACTGTTACACCAGATATGAGTTGCACTGTGGTGACACTGTGCCCTGGCAGGCAGGCCCTGAAACGCACACGTGTGAAGGAAACTGACTGCTATTATTTAACACAGTCAAAAAAGTGTTGTTTTTTTAAATCTACACTACTGTTACACCAGATATGAGTTGCACTGGGGTGACACTGTGCCCTGGCAGGCAGGCTCTGAAACGCACACGTGTGAAGGAAACTGACTGCTATTATTTAACACAGTCAAAAAAGTGTTGGTTTTTTTAAATCTACACTACTGTTACACCAGATATGAGTTGCACTGGGGTGACACTGTGCCCTGGCAGGCACTGAAACGCACACGTGTGAAGGAAACTGACTGCTATTATTTAACACAGTCAAAAAAGTGTTGTTTTTTTTAAATCTACACTACTGTTATACCAGATATGAGTTGCACTGGGGTGACACTGTGCCCTGGCAGGCAGGCCCTGGAACGCACACGTGTGAAGGAAACTGACTGCTATTATTTAACACAGTCAAAAAAGTGTTTTTTTTTTTTAAATCTACACTACTGTTACACCAGATATGAGTTGCACTGGGTTGACACTGTGCCCTGGCAGGCAGGCCCTGAAACGCACACGTGTGAAGGAAACTGACGGCTATTATTTAACACAGTCAAAAAAGTGTTGTTTTTTTAAATCTACACTACTGTTACACCAGATATGAGTTGCACTGAGGTGACACTGTGCCCTGGCAGGCAGGCCCTGAAACGCACACGTGTGAAGGAAACTGACTGCTATTATTTAACACAGTCGAAAAAGTGTTGTTTTTTTAAATCTACACTACTGTTACACCAGATATGAGTTGCACTGGGGTGACACTGTGCCCTAGCAGGCAGGCCCTGAAACGCACACGTGTGAAGGAAACTGACTGCTATTATTTAACACAGTCAAAAAAGTGTTGGTTTTTTTAAATCTACACTACAGTTACACCAGATATGAGTTGCACTGGGGTGACACTTTGCCCTGGCAGGCACTGAAACGCACACGTGTGAAGGAAACTGACTGCTATTATTTAACACAGTCAAAAAAGTGTTGTTGTTTTTTAAATCTACACTACTGTTACACCAGATATGAGTTGCACTGGGGTGACACTGTGCCCTGGCAGGCAGGCACTGAAACGCACACGTGTGAAGGAAACTGACTGCTATTATTTAACACAGTCAAAAAAGTGTTGTTTTTTTAAATCTACACTACTGTTACACCAGATATGAGTTGCACTGAGGTGACACTGTGCCCTGGCAGGCAGGCCCTGAAACGCACACGTGTGAAGGAAACTGACTGCTATTATTTAACACAGTCAAAAAAGTGTTGTTTTTTTAAATCGACACTACTGTTACACCAGATATGAGTTGCACTGGGGTGACACTGTGCCCTGGCAGGCAGGCAGGCACTGAAATGCACATGTGTGAAGGAAACTGACTGCTTTTATTTAACACAGTCAAAAAAGTGTTTTTTTTTTTAAATCTACACTACTGTTACACCAGATATGAGTTGCACTGGGGTGACACTGTGCCCTGGCAGGCAGGCCCTGGAACGCACACGTGTGAAGGAAACTGACTGCTATTATTTAACACAGTCAAAAAAGTGTTTTTTTTTTTAAATCTACACTACTGTTACACCAGATATGAGTTGCACTGGGGTGACACTGTGCCCTGGCAGGCAGGCCCTGGAACGCACACGTGTGAAGGAAACTGACTGCTATTATTTAACACAGTCAAAAAAGTGTTTTTTTTTTTAAATCTACACTACTGTTACACCAGATATGAGTTGCACTGGGGTGACACTTTGCCCTGGCAGGCAGGCACTGAAACGCACACGTGTGAAGGAAACTGACTGCTATTATTTAACACAGTCAAAAAAGTGTTGTTTTTTTTTTAAATCTACACTACTGTTACACCAGATATGAGTTGCACTGTGGTGACACTGTGCCCTGGCAGGCAGGCCCTAAAACGCACACGTGTGAAGGAAACTGACTGCTATTATTTAACACAGTCAAAAAAGTGTTGTTTTTTTAAATCTACACTACTGTTACACCAGATATGAGTTGCACTGGGGTGACACTGTGCCCTGGCAGGCAGGCCCTGAAACACACACGTGTGAAGGAAACTGACTGCTATTATTTAACACAGTCAAAAAAGTGTTGGTTTTTTTAAATCTACACTACTGTTACACCAGATATGAGTTGCACTGGGGTGACACTGTGCCCTGGCAGGCACTGAAACGCACACGTGTGAAGGAAACTGACTGCTATTATTTAACACAGTCAAAAAAGTGTTTGTTTTTTTAAATCTACACTACTGTTACACCAGATATGAGTTGCACTGGGGTGACACTTTGCCCTGGCAGGCAGGCACTGAAACGCACACGTGTGAAGGAAACTGACTGCTATTATTTAACACAGTCAAAAAAGTGTTGTTGTTTTTTTAAATCTACACTACTGTTACACCAGATATGAGTGGTGGCACTGGGCAAGTGGGCACAGTATACGCTGTGAGCCTGACACACACGCTGGCAGGTAGACAACTGCAATTAGATTACACAGGAAAGAACTGAATACACTAACCTAGCTATCAATTTCCCTATTAAATCAGCAGCAGCTACACTGTCCCTCCTCTCACTAAGAATGCAGCTTCCAAATGAATCTAAAATGGATGCTGTCCAGGAGGTAGGAGGGTCTGGGAGGGAGTGTATGCTGTTGATTGGCTGGAATGTGTCTGCTGACTGTGAGGTACAGGGTCAAAGTATTACTCAATGATGACGAATAGGGGCGGATCGAACATCGCATATGTTTGCCCGCCGCAGTGAACACGAACATGCTATGTTCACCGGGAACTATTCGCCGGCGAACTATTCGCGACGTCACTAAAAATTAGTAATTCTCTGTAAGTGACCTATCTATGTAGAGAGAAGACCTCTAAAGACACTTCAAAATACTTAGCCTCTGTTGCAGACAGGGTTAAGGAAGCAAAAAAGCAGTATTAATGAGAGAAAACAAATCCTGGTTCTTTAAGCAAAATAACAATGAGCTGCAACAATGATGCTCAATTCAATTTCAAAGTTTTAGGATTGGTGTAAAACTGCAATCCTGCGCAGGTTATAGCCATGGAGAAACAGTACCTTAATTTGTTCAGGAGCTCCAAGTGTTTTTGTAATCCAGTGTAGTGGTTATACCGCCAGCATGAAACAGCTCTGGGAACCCTCTGTGTGTGATGGGAAGAAAGCCGCCGAGCTCCTCTCCCCTGTACACTCTGGAATTCCTGACAAAGGCTCTGCTAAGAGCTGAAACGTTGCCGGGACTACTTTCTACAAACTATTGTGTCTCACTAAGGACACCGTACTCCAGGAAACACTGAAGCAACAAACGGACATCACACAGCTGAGGGTGGAATTCCAGAGTGTTGAGGGGAGAGGAGCTCGGCGGCTTTCTTCCCATCACACACAGAGGGTTCCCAGAGCTGTTTCATGCTGGCGGTATAACCACTACACTGGTTTACAAAAACACTTGGAGCTCCTGAACAAATTAAGGTACTGTTTCTCCATGGCTATAACCTGCGCAGGATTGCAGTTTTACACCAATCCTAAAACTTTGAAATTGAATTGAGCATCATTGCTGCAGCTCATTGTTATTTTGCTTAAATAACCAGGATTCGTTTTCTCTCATTAGTACTGCTTTTTTGCTTCCTTAACCCTGTCTGCAGCAGAGGCTAAATATTTTGAAGTGTCTTTAGAGGTCTTCTCTCTACATAGGTCACTTACAGAGAATTACTCATTTTATATAAACAAGTTTTATGCATTTATTTATGTACATTTAGTATTGCCTTTTTATATTTATCTCATTGTATGAATTATTTTGCTTACAACTCTTTTAATACATTTAGTAAAGTCTAATTAAATTATATTTTAACATTCATTTCAATTGGCTGTTGTTTTTTTCTTAATCATTTACCTATCATTTGTTAAAAGATTTTTTTTCTTGATCATTTACCTATCATTTGTTAAAAGATTTTTTTCATATGTATTAGGACATAATCTACTCATATATTTTTTTGACCTGCCCTTTAAGGCGCCCACAGTACTTGTTTTTTCACCATCTGTGGTGCTGGTTCTTGCTGTTGGATTTATAGCGCAAGAAGTTTAATCTCTTTTCCAAACTAGTTAGAATCAGGCCTGTCTTCAGGAACCCACCTCCTCCTTGGAGCTTAAACTTGGTTCTTAAGGTTTTGCAGAGGGCTCCGTTTGAGCCTATGCATGCTCTTGATATTAAGGTTCTTTCATGGAAAGTCCTGTTATTACTGGCTATTGCATCGGCACGCAGAGTCTCTGAATTGGCGGCCTTGCAATGTGAGCCTCCCTACTTGGTGTTTCATGCTGATAAGGCTATTCTTCGCACTGGATTGGGTTTCCTTCCCAAAGTTGTGTCGAGTCGTAACATCAATCAGGAAATAGTAGTTCCTGGTTTGTGTCCTAACCCTTCTTCTTCGGAGGGGAGGTTACTTAATAATCTGGACGTGGTTCGGGCTTTGAAGTTTTATCTTCAAGCCATGAAGGAGTTCAGACAGACTTTGTCTTTATTTGTTGTGTATTAGGAGTATGATCCGTCTGGCATATGAGACAGCGGGACACAAGCCTCCTCAGAGGATTATGGCTCACTCAACTAGAGCTGTGGCCTCTTCTTGGGCCTTTAAGAATGAGGCTTCTATGGAGCAGATTTGTAAGGCGGCCACTTGGTCTTCCTTTCATACTTTTGCAAAATTTTCAAAATGTTGACGTTTTTGCTTCGGTGGTAGCAGCTTTTGGGAGAAAGATTCTGCAGGCTGTGGTGCCTTCAGTATAAGGTCCGCCTCCTTTTACCCTCCCATTTTTTTCATTCAGTGTCCTCTAGAGCTTGGGTATTTGTTCCCACAACTAATGAATGAAGCAGTGGACTCTCCTCCCATTAAGATGGAAAACATAAATTATGCTTACCTGATAATTTAATTTCCATCTGTGGGAGGCGAGTCCACTGCTCCTGCCCATTTCTCCGGTGGGCGGACCTAAATTTATTATTCATCTTCTGGCACCATTTATACCCTGATATTTCTCCTACTGTTCCTTGTTCCCTCGGCAGAATGACTGGTGTATGAGGGGAGTGGAGGAGGTATTTAAGCCTTTGGCTGGGGTGTCTTTGCCTCCCTCTGGTGGCCAGGTTCTTAATTCCCACAAGTAATGAATGAAGCAGTGGACTCTCCTCCCACAGATGGAAATTAAATGATCAGGTAAGCACAATTTATGTTTTTGTTATGTGTGGGATTTAGCAGCTATGCTTTCTGACATGCTGATGTTAGTACACCCTAGACTATTGCATGAGCGCTAAAAAATAACTTTTGACTTTTAATATTAGTGCAAAAAATAGAAGTGCTGCGGATTGTGCATAACCAATATTAACTCACAATAGCGCTAATGCTTTTGCGCTCCACTTGTTATCTAGGCCATATTTTTTTGTGTATTATAAATTCAAGTTTTAATCTCTCTGTAAAATGTCCTATCCTCAAATAGGACATGCATTTTTAAGAAACTTTTCAATTGATTTCTATTATAACATTTACTTTGCTCTCTTGGTATCCTTTGTTGAAAAGCATACTTAGGTAGCCTCAGGAGCAGCAATGCACTACTGGAAGCTAGCTGCTGATTGGTGGTTACACACATATGCATCTTGTCATTGGCTCACCAGATGTGTTCAGCTAGCTTCCAGTGGTGTAATGCTGATCTGGAGCTGACTTTAATGGTTTGTTTTACTACTTTGCAGGGGTTAAACACATAGCTTATGCAAGCAATAAGCACATTCCATTATTTTCTGTTTGGTCTTTTATGTGCCTTTAATGTCCTTTTAAAGGGCACAAAACACCATTTTATTTTATTTAGGATTTAGGAAGAACATTCCAATTTAAACAACTTTACAATTTACTTTTATTATCAAATGTTGTTAATTTTCTTGTTATCCTTTGTTGTAAAGCAAGAATGTAATATCAGGAGCGTGCACGTGTTTGCATCAACGTTATACATTAGCAAGAGCACTAGATGGCAGCACTATTTCCTGTTCCAGACATGTGCACGCTACCTATCTAGATATCTCTTCAACAAAGAATAACAAGAGAACGATGCAAATTTGATAATAGAAGTAAGTTAAATACTTTTTTTTTTTTAAATTGTATTCTCTATTTGAGTCATAATTTTTTGGGGGGTTTCACGTCCCTTTAATAGTATTTGTACAAATTCGGGTTGGGCAGCTTTAGTTTACAGAAATATATCAAAATATAATACGGTCTTCTAGCCAGAAAAAAAAATCTGTTTGTCTAACTTCTTTTCATTACTGGTTTCATGATGGACACCAACCGACCGATTTTATTGGACTGAAACATAAACACTTAAAAATATAATATGTCAGTAATCCAAGCCAGCACCATGAATACAGGACTTGCAATGCAGACACAAGGTTTCTCTTATAATGACCTACTGTCCAATGGGGAAATATGTTTTCAGATTCTAGAGCTCACACAGAACACTATTTTTCATTAAAAATATCTATTAAAAACACATTTGTTATTGTATATGTTCATTGTTCATTCTCACTGGGGAAATTTAGCATCTGTCATTTTAATCTAACTTCACATAAACTCTGTACTATTCACCTTATATGCGGAAAGTCTCTAGGGGAATTATAATTCTAACTCTTCTGAAAAAAGATGATATTTTTCTGCATCCGAGGCTGTGGTACAGTTAGAAATACTGTTTCTGTCTAGATTTAAAGGGACACTCAATCAAAATTAAACTTTCATTATTCAGATAGAGCATGCCATTTCAAACAACTTTCCAATTTACTTCCATTAACTAAATGTGCACAGTCTTTTTATATTTAAACTTTGAGTCACCAGCTCCTACTGAGCATGTGCAAGAATAAGTGTGTATGCATTTGTGAATGGCTGATGACTGTCACGTGGAATGTGTATGCATTTGTGATTGGCTGATGGCTGTCACATGGTACAGGGGGAGTGGAAAAAGACATAACTTTTAAAATTAAACAAAAAAAATCTACTACTCATTTGAAGTTCAGACTAGGTGCTATTGCTTTGTCTTGTTATCTTGGATTTGTTGATTATGCAAATCTACTGTGTTGATTGGTCCTTTAAAGGGACAAAAAAGAGGTTGTCATTGTACTATAACGTTTTTAACAACACAACTCATACGCTGCATCTGAGGCTGCAGACATCAATCCCAACGATCGTGTACGATCGGGTTGATTGACACCCCCTGCTAGCGTCCGATTGGCCACAAATCTGCAGGGGGCGGCATTGCACAAGCAGTTCACCAGAACTGCTTGTGCAATGATAAATGCCGACAGCGTATGCTGTCAGCATTCAACGTTGTCTGGCGGACATGATCGGCTCCTTTGTCTTTTTCATTTACCTATGAAAACTACTGTATATATTTTTTGGCAAAAAAAAGAGCTTTCAGTGGATGATAGTTTCAACTAGTTATTTATTCACAGAATTAAGAAATTATTGTAAATTTGCCAAAAAAAATAAAAACTATAAATATAAAAAGATTAACACCTGTAGCTTTCTAACTGTTGAAAACAAAATCTAAAAATGTGTTTCCAGGGTATAGCGCTGGTCGTTAAGGGGTGAAAGAGACATGAAACCCAACATTTTTCTTTCATGATCCAGATAGCACATACAATATTAAACAACTTTCCAATTTACTTCTGTTATCTAATTTGCTTTGTACTCTTGGTATCCTTTGTTGACAAGCATACCTAGATAGGCTCAGGAGCTCGGAGCTAGCTGCTGATTGGTGGCTGCACACATATGCCTGTTGTTATAGGCTTACTGATGGGTTCAGCTAGCTCACAGTACTGCTTTGATGCTTTGTCTATAAAGGATAACAAGAGAATAAAACTAAATTGATCATACAGGTAGAAGTAAATTGGTAATTTATTTACTAGTGTATGATTTATCAGAATAATTAAAAGAAAAAAATGTGGGGTTCATGTCCCTTTAAGATTGATACACGGCACCACGTCCACTGTTATGTTAATGATCATTATATGAGCATATATAAATATGACAAATAATTTAGATGTTATATTTTGAACAAGAAGTGGTGCCATTGATATAGTGTGTGTTAGTGTTGTACCTTATTGTTTTGACTTTTTGCTAATAGCAGCTTAAGCTTTCTTTGTTTTGTCTTATAGAAAAAGAATAATGGTTAGGCTTTTGCTCAGCGAGCGAGAACCAAATGTTTGGTCATTATAGGGACATTGTAGGACAAAATCATATACAGTACTCTATGTTGTTAAAGGGACATAAAACCCACTTGTTTTCTGTCATGATTCAGGTAAAGCATGTCTTTTTAATCAACTTTCCAATGTAATTCTGTAATCAAATTTGTTTAATTTTCTTGGTATTTGTTGCTGAAGTTTCAGCAATGCACTACTGGGAGCTAGCTGGTGGAAGAGCTTATCAGCACCAGTTCTGGTTAACCAATGACAAGAGGCATTTGTGTGCAGCCACCAATCAGAAGCTAGATTCCATTATTGCAATGCTGCTCCTGAGCCTACCTAGGTATGCTTTTCAATTAAGGATACCAATAGAATGAAGCAAATTCATTAGTAAAAGTAAACGTGAAAGATGTTTAAATTCACAGGCTTTGCCTGAATCATGAAAGAAAAAAATTGGGTTCCATGTCCCTTGTGTATATGTAACCCCTGCAAGCACTACAGCTATACAGCTATACACAATCTTCTCTGCTTGTGTCTTTGGTTTGTTTTTGCAAATAATAGTCTATATGTATTTAAAACAACAGCTATTACTTTTCTGATTACAGTTCTGTGCTATCTTTCTGAGGGTACTATGTATACAAAAGTATTAAAAATGATATAAAAACTACCTTTTAGCTTACGTGTATAAACTGTATTATGACATAGATATTGCATAAATTATGAGGTGAGATGCCTGGAACAAACATTGTCGTGGTTTGATGACATCACCCGCCAACAAATATTGTTAGCCACAGCCCTCAGTGTTCAGTATTCCATCCATGCAAGGTGCAAGGCCGTAAGGTGCAAGAACCAGTCACAAGTAACAGCATAAACAGAGGAGAGGCCGCACAACGAATCCGATTGAAAAACGTAGGTTTTTTAGTAAAATACAACCTAGACAGACATGGACAGGTGGGTAGGCTGACGCGTTTCACACACCCTAGTGGTGCTTCTTCAGAGACTCTGATGAAGGGCCACAAGGGGGCGTGAAACACGTCAGACTACCCACCTGTCCATGTCTTTCTAGGTTGTATTTTACTAATAAACCTAAGTTTTTTCAATTGGATCCGTTGTGCGGCCTTTCCTCTGCCTATATTGCAGAAATTATATAAGATATTGTTGCGTACACTTGGTTCTATCCCCTCTCAAATATTCCGAAATCCAAACCCTTTCTGGTCCCAAGCAGTTGGAAAAAAGGGTTTTCTACTAAGGAAGTGGGTAATATTTCTAACTCATAGTGCTCATTTGTTTTAGTTTTTAGTATATTATTTGACAACTTTTTAGTGACCCCAATTTAAAGGCTTTCAGAGTTTTTTTTATGTTTTTAAATGAAAAATGTGTATGTAATTTTTGCATTGCTGACCCTAGATCAGTATCACTTTTACAAGCATAATGATATTAGAAAAAGGTTGGTTGATTATGTTTTAAACCAATGTTATTGTACTTTTTTCCTACCAGAATAGTGATAATATTTATCATCATAAAAATCTTCTTCTACGTGTGCTGGTATCGATCGCGACAGCGGCAGCTTGACGCTTACCTTAGCAACCCTCGTAACGCACAGATTGTCATTGTTGGTGGAAGAGCTTATCTGCACCAGCTTTGTGAACAGAGGCAAAATGTAAGTGCAATTTATTCATATTTAAAACATCAATTGTGAGGTTTTACAAATAACTGTGCTGTGCCTTTTTAATTTTGGCATTTTAAACAGATCATCAACATAAACCTTCTTAATGTAAATACAACACTCAATTCAATGTAAGATTTTATAATAATTAACTTATTTTATCATTAAAGTGAAGGTAAACTTTGATGAATGAAAGCCCGTTTTTTAAAAATACTATTAAAAACAGGGGAACTTTCATTCATCAAAGTTTGCAAAGCAGCCGTTTTGATTAAAAAACTTACCTCTCTTCTCTGCACAGCCAGAGCAGCTTCCCCCACCTGGAGATCCTCTCTTCACACGTCATCAATGACTAATCCAGCTTCCTCCAATCACGGCATGGCCTCAGGCAATGACTACCCTGGGGGGAAAGCCTTGATTGGAGGAAGCTGGATTAGTCATTGATGACGTGTGAAGAGAGGATCTCCGTGTGGGGGAAGCTGCTCTAGCTGTGCAAAGAAGAGAGGTACGTTTTTTAATCAAAATGGCTGCTTTGTAAACTTTGATGAATTAAAGTGCCCCTGTTTTTAATAGTATTTTTAAAAAAACGGGCTTTCATTCATCAAAGTTTACCTTCACTTTAATGACTTCTGCTTAAATCTGATGACATTTACAATGTAATATAATATTATGATTAAGTAAATTTAAAGATGTCAAACTGCACACAATCTGTATACGTACTTGACAAATTGATTAGTAGTTACTTAAAATGTACAGAATACTCATGAAGACATGGTAAGTCAATCAATAATCACCGTGCTTTCAGTTTCATTTAGTTTTATAGTTTTTTTCTCATGTGTTCTTTAGATACAATAAAATGTCTATAATCTCATAGCTACAGTGATAAGCTTTAATAAAGTGGTACACATCCTGTTAAGATGCTCATAAAGTCATAAAAGGTGTAAAATTAAAGTGATAGTAAATCCTAGCATTTGTGAAACGCTAGCATTTACCAGTGGAACAAATAAAGGGGACTTTCAGTCATGAAGTATAAAATACTTTATGCTGAAAGTTCCTCTATTTGTTTGAAGCGTTTCGCTGTACTGAGCTCCTCAAGCAGCCCACGGCAGAACACTATTTTGCTGTGAGGTGACGTTTCCACCTCTTAGCCAATAGCTGTGCGGGCCAGCCGACGCCAAGCTAAATAGCCCGCATGGCTATTGACTAAGAGGTGGAAACGACACCTCACAGCAAAATACTGTTCTGCCATGAGCTGCCTGAAGTGTTCAGTGCAGCGAATGCTTCAAACAAATAAAGGAACTTTCAGCATAAAGTATTTTATACTTCGTGATGGAAAGTCCCCTTTATTTGTTCCACTGGTAGATCCTAGCGTTTCACAAACGCTAGGATTTACTATCACTTTAAAGGGACAGTCAACCCAAAAATTACTTTAACTTATTTAGATTAGTTAAATAATGATCTTTACAGTAAACTGTAGCCAAATTTTCATCTAAATAAACTTTGGCAGAAAATACATTTACTGATCTCATCTGGCCTTTTTGAAATGGCCGCCTGACCCCTCCTCCTCTGACGTCTCCCAAAAGCTTGTACTAACAGGATCCTGTCCTTTCTTCTCGTCCCTGCGCGCTCCTGCAATTTCAGCTCTCTAGCAGCTGTTCATACCCGGCACTCACTACCTCTCATCCATGCTGTGCGCTGTGTATTACAGAGAATGAGAGGCAGTGAGTGCCGGGCAGGCGGCGATGTGATGGTCTGTGCCCCAGATTATAATAGAGAAATAATATCCAACCAGGAGCTTACTGGGCACTAGAATAAAACAGACCTTACCAAGCAATTGTTATTATATTTTATGTTTTTTAGCAGATACCTAAATCCACATTCAACTTTATCTCAATTGATGTGGCTTGTGCCCCTGATTTTACAGCTGCGGTCCGTTACAGAAATACACCCTCCCTGCATTTGAGTGTCTGATGACCCCTTATAACCTGATTGCTCCCCAAAAAAGTAGGCACTTAGGTAGAAATAAATTTGCGCCCTTGCAGGTCTTAGAACATTTATCTAATGCGAGTGTGATCGCACAGTACTGGGACACCGGGCGCAAATTTATTTCTGCCTAAGTGCCTATTTCTTCTGTTATGTGTGATCAGTCCACGGGTCATCATTACTTCTGGGATATAACTCCTCCCCAACAGGAAATGCAAGAGGATTCACCCAGCAGAGCTGCATATAGCTCCTCCCCTCTACGTCAGTCCCAGTCATTCTCTTGCACCCAACGACTAGATAGGATGTGTGAGAGGACTATGGTGATTATACTTAGTTTTTATGACTTCAATCAAAAGTTTGTTATTTTACAATAGCACCGGAGCGTGTTATTACTTCTCTGGCAGAGTTTGAGGAAGAATCTGCCAGAGTTTTTTACTATGATTTTAACCGCGTTAAGATCATATTGCTGTTCTCGGCCATCTGAGGGAGGTAAAGGCTTCAGATCAGGGGACAGCGGGCAGATGAATCTGCATTGAGGTATGTAGCAGTTTTTATTTTCTGAATGGAATTGATGAGAAAATCCTGCCATACCGTTAAAATGACATGTATGTATACACTTCAGTATTCTGGGGATGGTATTTCACCGGAACTACTCTGCTAAAGGTCACTAATACTTTTAATAACTATTTATCATGTTAAACGTTTTTGCTGGAATGTAGAATCGTTTACATTGCTGAGGTACTGTGTGAATAGATATTTGGGCATTATTTTCCACTTGGCAGTTTTTGCTTGTAATTGTGACAGTTTCGTTTCTCTTCACTGCTGTGTGGGAGAGGGAGGGGCCGTTTTTGACGCTCTTTACTACGCATCAAAAAATTCCAGTCAGTCACTTTTATTTTTCCTGCATGATCCGGTTCATCTCTGACAGATCTCAGGGGTCTTCAAACTTCTTTGAAGGGAGGTAACTTCTCTCAGCAGAGCTGTGAGAATTCTTATAGTGACTGTGCATAAAAACGTTGCTTTGTACTTTTTATGTCAAATTTAATTATTGTTATTTTACTAATGGGAACAAACCTTTGCTAAGAGTTGTGTTGTTTTAAAGTTTGATGCTATAACTGTTTTTCAGTTCATTATTCAACTGTTATTTAATCGTTTAGTACCTCTTTGAGGCACAGTATTTTTTTGCTAAAAAAGATTATAACCAAGTTGTAAGTTTTTTGCTAGTGTGTTAAACATGTCTGACTCAGAGGAAGATATCTGTGTCATTTGTTCCAATGCCAAGGTGGAGCCCAATAGAAATTTATGTACTAACTGTATTGATGCTACTTTAAATAAAAGTCAATCTGTACAATGTGAACAAATTTCACCAAACAGCGAGGGGAGAGTTATGCCGACTAACTCGCCTCACGCGGCAGTACCTGCATCTCCCGCCCGGGAGGTGCGTGATATTATGGCGCCTAGTACATCTGGGCGGCCATTACAGATAACATTACAAGATATGGCTACTGTTATGACTGAAGTTTTGTCTAAATTACCAGAACTAAGAGGCAAGCGTGATCACTCTGGGGTGAGAACAGAGTGCGCTGACAATGCTAGGGCCATGTCTGATACTGCGTCACAGCTCGCAGAGCATGAGGACGGAGAGCTTCATTCTGTGGGTGACGGTTCTGATCCAAACAAATTGGACTCAGATATTTCAAATTTTAAATTTAAATTGGAGAACCTCCGTGTATTACTAGGGGAGGTCTTAGCAGCTCTTAACGATTGTAACACCGTTGCAATACCAGAGAAACTGTGTAGGTTGGATAAATACTTTGCGGTACCGGCGAGTACTGACGTTTTTCCTATACCTAAGAGACTAACTGAAATTGTTACTAAGGAGTGGGATAGACCCGGTGTGCCGTTCTCACCCCCTCCAATATTTAGAAAGATGTTTCCAATAGACGCCACCACACGGGACTTATGGCAAACGGTCCCTAAGGTGGAGGGAGCAGTTTCTACTTTAGCTAAGCGTACCACTATCCCGGTGGAGGATAGCTGTGCTTTTTCAGATCCAATGGATAAAAAGTTAGAGGGTTACCTTAAGAAAATGTTTGTTCAACAAGGTTTTATATTACAACCCCTTGCATGTATCGCGCCGATTACGGCTGCGGCAGCATTTTGGATTGAGTCGCTGGAAGAGAACCTTAGTTCATCTACGCTAGACGACATTACGGACAGGCTTAGAGTCCTTAAACTAGCTAATTCCTTCATTTCGGAGGCCGTAGTACATTTAACTAAACTCACGGCTAAGAACTCAGGATTCGCCATACAGGCACGTAGGGCGCTGTGGCTAAAATCCTGGTCAGCTGATGTGACTTCTAAGTCCAAATTACTTAATATACCTTTCAAGGGGCAGTCTTTATTTGGGCCCGGTTTGAAAGAAATTATCGCTGACATTACAGGTGGTAAGGGCCACGCCCTACCTCAAGACAAAGCCAAAGCTAAGGCTAGACAGTCTAATTTTCGTCCCTTTCGGAATTTCAAAACAGGAGCAGCATCAACCTCCACTGCACCAAAACAGGAAGGAGCTGTTGCTCGTTACAGGCAAGGCTGGAAGCCTAACCAGTCCTGGAACAAGAGCAAGCAGGCCAGGAAACCTGCTGCTGCCCCAAAGACAGCATGAACCGAGAGCCCCCGATCCGGGACCGGATCTAGTGGGGGGCAGACTCTCTCTCTTTGCCCAGGCCTGGGCAAGAGATGTTCAGGATCCCTGGGCTCTAGAGATCATATCTCAGGGATACCTTCTAGACTTCAAATTATCTCCCCCAAGAGGGAGATTTCATCTGTCAAGGTTGTCAACAAACCAGATAAAGAAAGAAGCGTTTCTACGCTGCGTACAAGATCTGTTATTAATGGGAGTGATCCATCCGGTTCCACGGTCGGAACAAGGACAAGGGTTCTACTCAAACCTGTTTGTGGTTCCCAAAAAAGAGGGAACTTTCAGGCCAATCTTAGATTTAAAGATTCTAAACAAATTCCTAAGAGTTCCATCGTTCAAAATGGAAACTATTCGGACAATCTTACCCATGATCCAAGAGGGTCAGTACATGACCACAGTGGATTTAAAGGATGCTTACCTTCACATACCGATCCACAAAGATCATCACCGGTACCTAAGGTTTGCCTTCTTAGACAGGCACTACCAGTTTGTAGCTCTTCCATTCGGACTGGCTACGGCTCCAAGAATCTTCACAAAGGTTCTGGGTGCCCTTCTAGCGGTACTAAGACCGCGAGGGATTTCGGTAGCTCCGTACCTAGACGACATTCTAATACAAGCTTCAAGCTTTCAAACTGCCAAGTCTCATACAGAGTTAGTTCTGGCATTTCTAAGGTCGCATGGATGGAAGGTGAACGAAAAGAAGAGTTCTCTTTTTCCTCTCACAAGAGTTCCATTCTTGGGGACTCTTATAGATTCTGTAGAAATGAAGATTTACCTGACAGAAGACAGGTTAACAAAGCTTCAAAATGCATGCCGCGTCCTTCATTCCATTCAACACCCGTCAGTAGCTCAATGCATGGAGGTGATCGGCTTAATGGTAGCGGCAATGGACATAGTACCTTTTGCACGTCTACACCTCAGACCGCTGCAATTATGCATGCTAAGTCAGTGGAATGGAGATTACTCAGATTTGTCCCCTACTCTGAATCTGAATCAAGAGACCAGAAATTCTCTTCTATGGTGGCTTCATCGGCCACACCTGTCCAGGGGGATGCCATTCAGCAGGCCAGACTGGACAATTGTAACAACAGACGCCAGCCTACTAGGTTGGGGCGCTGTCTGGAATTCTCTGAAGGCTCAGGGACTATGGAATCAGGAGGAGAGTCTCCTTCCAATAAACATTCTGGAATTGAGAGCAGTTCTCAATGCCCTTCTGGCTTGGCCCCAGTTAACAACTCGGGGGTTCATCAGGTTTCAGTCGGACAACATCACGACTGTAGCTTACATCAACCATCAGGGAGGGACAAGAAGCTCGCTAGCAATGATGGAAGTATCAAAGATAATTCGCTGGGCAGAGTCTCACTCTTGCCACCTGTCAGCAATCCACATCCCGGGAGTGGAGAACTGGGAGGCGGATTTCTTGAGTCGCCAGACTTTTCATCCGGGGGAGTGGGAACTTCATCCGGAGATCTTTGCCCAAATACTTCGACGTTGGGGCAAACCAGAGATAGATCTCATGGCGTCTCGCCAGAACGCCAAACTTCCTCGCTACGGGTCCAGATCCAGGGATCCGGGAGCAGTTCTGATAGATGCTTTGACAGCACCTTGGAACTTCAGGATGGCTTATGTGTTTCCACCCTTCCCGCTGCTTCCTCGATTGATTGCCAAAATCAAACAGGAGAGAGCATCAGTAATTCTAATAGCACCTGCATGGCCACGCAGGACTTGGTATGCAGATCTGGTGGACATGTCATCCTGTCCGCCTTGGTCTCTACCTCTAAGACGGGACCTTCTGATACAGGGTCCATTCAAACATCAAAATCTAACTTCTCTGAAGCTGACTGCTTGGAAATTGAACGCTTGATTTTATCAAAACGTGGTTTTTCTGAGTCGGTTATTGATACCCTGATTCAGGCTAGGAAGCCTGTTACCAGAAGGATTTACCATAAAATATGGCGGAAATACCTATACTGGTGCGAATCCAAAGGTTACTCCTGGAGTAAGGTTAGGATCGCTAGGATATTGTCTTTTCTACAAGAAGGTTTAGAAAAGGGTTTATCAGCTAGTTCATTAAAGGGACAGATTTCAGCTCTGTCCATCTTGTTACACAGACGTCTGTCAGAAAATCCAGACGTCCAGTCCTTTTGTCAGGCTTTAGCTAGGATCAAGCCTGTATTTAAAGCTGTTGCTCCACCATGGAGTTTAAACTTAGTTCTTAACGTTTTACAGGGTGTTCCGTTTGAACCCCTTCATTCCATTGATATAAAAATGTTATCTTGGAAAGTTCTGTTTTTAATGGCTATTTCCTCGGCTCGAAGAGTCTCTGAGTTATCAGCCTTACATTGTGATTCCCCTTATCTGATTTTTCACTCAGACAAGGTAGTTCTGCGTACTAAACCTGGGTTCTTACCTAAGGTAGTCACTAACAGGAACATCAATCAAGAGATTGTTGTACCATCCTTGTGTCCAAATCCTTCTTCAAAGAAGGAACGTCTTCTACACAATCTGGATGTAGTTCGTGCCCTCAAGTTCTACTTGCAGGCAACTAAAGATTTTCGCCAAACTTCTTCCTTGTTTGTCGTTTACTCTGGACAGAGGAGAGGTCAAAAAGCTTCTGCTACCTCTCTCTCTTTTTGGCTTCGTAGCATAATACGTTTAGCCTATGAGACTGCTGGACAGCAGCCTCCTGAAAGAATTACAGCTCACTCCACTAGAGCTGTGGCTTCCACTTGGGCCTTTAAGAATGAGGCCTCTGTTGAACAGATTTGCAAGGCTGCAACTTGGTCTTCGCTTCATACTTTTTCCAAATTTTACAAATTTGACACTTTTGCTTCTTCGGAGGCTATTTTTGGGAGAAAGGTTCTTCAGGCAGTGGTTCCTTCTATATAATGAGCCTGCCTATCCCTCCCGTCATCCGTGTACTTTTGCTTTGGTATTGGTATCCCAGAAGTAATGATGACCCGTGGACTGATCACACATAACAGAAGAAAACATAATTTATGCTTACCTGATAAATTCCTTTCTTCTGTTGTGTGATCAGTCCACGGCCCGCCCTGTTTTAAGGCAGGTAGATATCTTTTAAATTATACTCCAGTCACCACTTCACCCTTGGTTACTCCTTTCTCGTTGATTCTTGGTCGAATGACTGGGACTGACGTAGAGGGGAGGAGCTATATGCAGCTCTGCTGGGTGAATCCTCTTGCATTTCCTGTTGGGGAGGAGTTATATCCCAGAAGTAATGATGACCCGTGGACTGATCACACAACAGAAGAAAGGAATTTATCAGGTAAGCATAAATTATGTTTTTTTGGGGGAGCAATCAGGTTATAAGGGGTCATCAGACCCAGTGGCACATTGTCTTGTGTTTATCACTACACATGAGCTCAGCACACGCTACCTTGCCCACTGTCCTTTGTACCAGAGCCTGTCACAACACATGGACGCAGCACCCCTTCACCTTGCCCACTGGCTGTGCATGCACACACCACCTTACACACTGTCCTGTGCACCACGGTGTTTCACTACACATCACCCCTTTACCTTGTCCCACTGCAGCCACTGCCACACAGCCGCATCGAGCTTGTGCCCCTGATTTTACAGCTGCGGTCCGTTACAGAAATACACCCTCCCTGCATTTGAGTATCTGATGACCCCTTATAACCTGATTGCTCCCACCTTGGCACAAGAGGTGGTGTGATCTTACTCGCCTCCCAGACGCTGCTCCTGTTTCATCTAAAGGTTTGTGCCAGCTATGAACACACTGACAGCTTTGCACATGTGTATACAGACCTACACAAACTATAGTCATCTCTCAGCTTCCGTTTACATGGGATGTCCCTGCACACCGGTTGGTGTTTGTGGTGCTCTTAGCAAACGTTTTAGGTCCTAAAAAGATTTCTTAGAAACCAGTGAGTGTAATTTCATCTTCACTGTGATCAAACTCAACCAGCGGAGAGCAACAAATGTAACGTCTACTGTAAGAGCAAGCTGCAGATTTATCACATAACGTATTGTCCCGGACACACAGTATACAGGCTGTATATACCGTTATATGTGATAAATCTGCAGCTTGCTCTTACAGTAGACGTTACATTTGTTGCTCTCCGCTGGTTGAGTTTGATCACAGTGAAGATGAAATTACACTCACTGGTTTCTAAGAAATCTTTTTAGGACCTAAAACGTTTGCTAAGAGCACCACAAACACCAACCGGTGTGCAGGGACATCCCATGTAAACGGAAGCTGAGAGATGACTATAGTTTGTGTAGGTCTGTATACACATGTGCAAAGCTGTCAGTGTGTTCATAGCTGGCACAAACCTTTAGATGAAACAGGAGCAGCGTCTGGGAGGCGAGTAAGATCACACCACCTCTTGTGCCAAGGTGGGAGCAATCAGGTTATAAGGGGTCATCAGATACTCAAATGCAGGGAGGGTGTATTTCTGTAACGGACCGCAGCTGTAAAATCAGGGGCACAAGCTCGATGCGGCTGTGTGGCAGTGGCTGCAGTGGGACAAGGTAAAGGGGTGATGTGTAGTGAAACACCGTGGTGCACAGGACAGTGTGTAAGGTGGTGTGTGCATGCACAGCCAGTGGGCAAGGTGAAGGGGTGCTGCGTCCATGTGTTGTGACAGGCTCTGGTACAAAGGACAGTGGGCAAGGTAGCGTGTGCTGAGCTCATGTGTAGTGATAAACACAAGACAATGTGCCACTGGGTCTGATGACCCCTTATAACCTGATTGCTCCCCCAAAAAATAGGCACTTAGGCAGACATAAATTTGCGCCCGGTGTCCCAGTACTGTGCGATCACACTCGCATTAGATAAATGTTCTAAGACCTGCAAGGGCGCAAATTTATTTCTACCTAAGTGCCTACTTTTTTGGGGAGCAATCAGGTTATAAGGGGTCATCAGACACTCAAATGCAGGGAGGGTGTATTTCTGTAACGGACCGCAGCTGTAAAATCAGGGGCACAAGCCACATCAATTGAGATAAAGTTGAATGTGGATTTAGGTATCTGCTAAAAAACATAAAATATAATAACAATTGCTTGGTAAGGTCTGTTTTATTCTAGTGCCCAGTCAGCTCCTGGTTGGATATTATTTCTCTATTATAATCTGGGGCACAGACCATCACATCGCCGCCTGCCCGGCACTCACTGCCTCTCATTCTCTGTAATACACAGCGCACAGCATGGATGAGAGGTAGTGAGTGCCGGGTATGAACAGCTGCTAGAGAGCTGAAATTGCAGGAGCGCGCAGGGACGAGAAGAAAGGACAGGATCCTGTTAGTACAAGCTTTTGGGAGACGTCAGAGGAGGAGGGGTCAGGCGGCCATTTCAAAAAGGCCAGATGAGATCAGTAAGTGTATTTTCTGCCAAAGTTTATTTAGATGAAAATTTGGCTACAGTTTACTGTAAAGATCATTATTTAACTAATCTAAATAAGTTAAAGTAATTTTTGGGTTGACTGTCCCTTTAATGTGTGATTAATACATGTGACAGACCCTTCTGTCAGGACTGAAGGAGTTAACTGTGTTTAGCTTTAAGAAACTATTTTCTAAACACAAGTTGCTGGCTCCAGCTATAATTTAATTAGTGCTAAGCATTCTATTGTTTGATCATCTCCAGAGAGAAAACGCCTAAGTGATAAGAAGGGCCAAGAGTGTCTTGTGGTTGAAGTGTTTAAGTAATATAATTCTATTGTTTCATGTCAAAGGGCTTGTTCCCTCCATGTAATGTATAACAGTCTTTCAACCCCCATCTGGGGGGGGGGGGGGTCAGACCAGCATAAATACTAGGCATAGCCTTTTAATAAATGTCATTCTGTTTTAAATCTGAAATGTGGAGTTTGGTCTCATGTTTGCAGGGAAACTGATCAAGGTTGTGAAGTGCTGATTCTGTATGCAGGACATTGTTCATCTGGTATTAACCCTTGGTACACTGTTGGTACCGTAACAATACATTATACATAAAGTAGCCTTTATGCCAATCAATTGTAAAGAAAAAACAAAATAACTTTATTGCCTAATATACCTCAAGAACAAGAAGCATTTCCTGTAAGGTTAGGTTTGTCAGCTCTAATCAACACAATTGCTGTAAAGCCAGTAGCTGACTACAGGAGGTAGAATAAAAACAAGAATGTATGGGTCAAGCTGTTCCCACGTGACATTAAATACATGAAGAAGCAGTGAAACATCAGCATGAATGTGAGAGATGCTTCCTATGTCTAGAGGCTAAGAGTCTCATGATCAAAAACTCACCAAGGTAGAGAGGAATCACACAAAAATGTTTGGGCACTATTTTTTAGCATAATATTGCAATCTAGGAGTTTCCTTCACACCAGAACCCTGCATAGATAACCAGTTCACAATTTAAAATTGTCCTTTCTAAAATGCTTTGAGAGACCTCACAATATTGATGAGATTATCTCGCCAGAGCAGAGAGCTTTAAATCATCTGGCCCTTAGTCTCACATAATAGCCCTGGATACTATATGGGTTCAATTGGCTCATTTTTATTGATTTAATTAGTTAATTTTTATTGACCTATTGAATATCTTATGATAACAGTAACCTATTTTTAAATGATAACAGTATACTATGGGCTAGATTATGAGTGGAGCAGTTAACTCAGCGTCAACTCTGCTAAAAGTAAGGTTTTCTTCTGTTAAGTGTGATCAGTCCACGGGTCATCATTACTTCTGGGATATTACTCCTCCCCAACAGGAAGTGCAAGAGGATTCACCCAGCAGAGCTGCATATAGCTCCTCCCCTCTACGTCACTCCCAGTCATTCTCTTGCACCCAACGACTAGATAGGATGTGTGAGAGGACTATGGTGATTATACTTAGTTTTATATCTTCAATCAAAAGTTTGTTATTTTAAAATAGCACCGGAGTGTGTTATTATCTCTCTGGCAGAGTTTGAAGAAGAATCTACCAGAGTTTTTGTTATGATTTTAGCCGGAGTAGTTAAGATCATATTGCTGTTTCTCGGCCATCTGAGGAGAGGTAAACTTCAGATCAGGGGACAGCGGGCAGATGAATCTGCATAGAGGTATGTAGCAGTTTTTATTTTCTGACAATGGAATTGATGAGAAAATCCTGCCATACCGATATAATGTCATGTATGTATACTTTACACTTCAGTATTCTGGGGAATGGTACTTCACTAGAATTACACTGTAAGAAATACATAAAGCTGTTTAATAACTAGAGATTATGTTTAACGTTTTTGCTGGAATGTAAAATCGTTTTCATTTACTGAGGTACTGAGTGAATAAATGTTTGGGCACTATTTTTCCACTTGGCAGTTGCTTAATCTGTTTTCTGACAGTTTCTGTTCTCCCTCACTGCTGTGTGTGAGGGGGAGGGGCCGTTTTTTGGCGCTTTTACTACACATCAAATATTTCAGTCAGCAACTCATTGTATTCCCTGCATGATCCGGTTCATCTCTACAGAGCTCAGGGGTCTTCAAAACTTATTTTGAGGGAGGTAATTTCTCTCAGCAGAGCTGTGAGAATTATAGTTTGACTGAGATAAAAAACGTTTATTCTGTAATTTGTTTCCTGCTTTCAGAATTTGTTATCTTTGCTAATGGGATTAAACCTTTGCTAAAGTTGTGTTATTTACAAGGATTGAGGCTATAACTGTTTCAATTTATTAATTTTCAACTGTCATAGATCTTCTGTGCTTCTTAAAGGCACAGTACGTTTTAATATTATTCTAATTGAATTGTATTTCCAAGTTACAAGTTTATTTGCTAGTGTGTTAAACATGTCTGATTCAGAGGATGATACCTGTGTCATTTGTTGCAATGCCAAAGTGGAGCCCAATAGAAATTTATGTACTAACTGTATTGATGCTACTTTAAATAAAAGTCAATCTGTACAAATTGAACAAATTTCACCAAACAACGAGGGGAGAGTTATGCCGACTAACTCGCCTCACGTGTCAGTACCTACATCTCCCGCGCAGAGGGAGGTGCGTGATATTGTAGCGCCGAGTACATCTGGGCGGCCATTACAAATCACATTACAGGATATGGCTACTGTTATGACTGAGGTTTTGGCTAAATTACCAGAGCTAAGAGGTAAGCGTGATCACTCTGGGGTGAGAACAGAGTGCGCTGATAATATTAGGGCCATGTCAGACACTGCGTCACAGGTGGCAGAACATGAGGACGGAGAGCTTCATTCTGTGGGTGACGGTTCTGATCCAAACAGACTGGATTCAGATATTTCAAATTTTAAATTTAAACTGGAAAACCTCCGTGTATTACTAGGGGAGGTGTTAGCGGCTCTGAATGATTGTAACACAGTTGCAATACCAGAGAAAATGTGTAGGTTGGATAAATATTTTGCGGTACCGACGAGTACTGAGGTTTTTCCTATACCTAAGAGACTTACTGAAATTGTTACTAAGGAGTGGGATAGACCCGGTGTGCCGTTCTCACCCCCTCCGATATTTAGAAAAATGTTTCCAATAGACGCCACCACAAGGGACTTATGGCAAACGGTCCCTAAGGTGGAGGGAGCAGTTTCTACCTTAGCTAAGCGTACCACTATCCCGGTGGAGGATAGCTGTGCTTTTTCAGATCCAATGGATAAAAAATTAGAGGGTTACCTTAAGAAAATGTTTGTTCAACAAGGTTTTATATTGCAACCCCTTGCATGCATTGCGCCGATCACGGCTGCAGCGGCATTCTGGATTGAGTCTCTGGAAGAGAACATTGGTTCAGCTACTCTGGACGACATTACGGACAGGCTTAGAGTCCTTAAACTAGCTAATTCATTCATTTCGGAGGCCGTAGTACATCTTACTAAACTTACGGCGAAGAATTCAGGATTCGCCATTCAGGCACGCAGGGCGCTGTGGCTAAAATCCTGGTCAGCTGATGTTACTTCTAAGTCTAAATTGCTTAATATACCTTTCAAAGGGCAGACCTTATTCGGGCCCGGGTTGAAAGAGATTATCGCTGACATTACAGGAGGTAAAGACCATGCCCTGCCTCAGGACAAAGCCAAAGCCAAGACTAGACAGTCTAATTTTCGTTCCTTTCGTAATTTCAAAGCAGGAGCAGCATCAACTTCCTCTGCACCAAAACAGGAAGGAGCTGTTGCTCGCTACAGACAAGGCTGGAAACCTAACCAGTCCTGGAACAAGGGCAAGCAGACTAGGAAACCTGCTGCTGCCCCTAAAACAGCATGAATTGAGGGCCCCCGATCCGGGATCGGATCTAGTGGGGGGCAGACTTTCTCTCTTCGCCCAGGCTTGGGCAAGAGATGTTCAGGATCCCTGGGCGCTAGAGATAATATCTCAGGGATACCTTCTGGACTTCAAATACTCTCCTCCAAGAGAGAGATTTCATCTGTCAAGATTGTCAACAATCCAGACAAAGAAAGAGGCGTTTCTACGCTGCGTACAAGAGCTCTTGTTAATGGGAGTAATCCATCCAGTTCCACGATCGGAACAGGGACAGGGGTTTTACTCAAATCTGTTTGTGGTTCCCAAAAAAGAGGGAACTTTCAGACCAATCCTGGACTTAAAGATCCTAAACAAATTCCTAAGAGTTCCATCGTTCAAGATGGAGACTATTCGGACAATTTTACCTATGATCCAAGAGGGTCAGTACATGACCACTGTAGATTTAAAAGATGCTTACCTTCACATACCGATTCACAAAGATCATTATCGGTACCTAAGGTTTGCCTTCCTAGACAGGCATTACCAGTTTGTGGCTCTTCCATTCGGATTGGCTACAGCTCCAAGAATCTTCACAAAGGTTCTGGGTGCTCTTCTGGCGGTACTAAGACCGCGGGGAATCTCGGTAGCTCCATACCTAGACGACATTCTGATACAAGCTTCAAGCTTTCAAACTGCCAAGTCTCATACAGAGTTAGTGCTGGCATTTCTAAGGTCACATGGATGGAAGGTGAACGAAAAGAAAAGTTCACTCGTTCCACTCACAAGAGTTCCCTTCCTGGGGACTCTTATAGATTCTGTAGAAATGAAGATTTACCTGACAGAGGACAGGCTAACAAGACTTCAAAGTGCTTGCCGCACCCTTCATTCCATTCAACACCCGTCAGTGGCTCAATGCATGGAGGTAATCGGCTTAATGGTAGCGGCAATGGACATAGTACCCTTTGCACGCTTACACCTCAGACCACTGCAACTGTGCATGCTAAGTCAGTGGAATGGGGACTACTCAGACTTATCCCCTTCTCTGAATCTGGATCAAGAGACCAGAAATTCTCTTCTATGGTGGCTTTCTCGGCCACATCTGTCCAGGGGGATGCCATTCAGCAGACCAGACTGCACAATTGTAACAACAGACGCCAGCCTTCTAGGTTGGGGTGCCGTCTGGAATTCTCTGAAGGCTCAGAGACAATGGAGTCAGGAGGAGAGTCTCCTGCCAATAAACATTCTGGAATTGAGAGCAGTTCTCAATGCCCTCCTGGCTTGGCCCCAGTTGACAACTCGGGGGTTCATCAGGTTTCAGTCGGACAACATCACGACTGTAGCTTACATCAACCATCAGGGAGGGACAAGAAGCTCCCTAGCTATGATGGAAGTATCAAAGATAATTCGCTGGGCAGAGTCTCACTCTTGCCACCTGTCAGCAATCCACATCCCGGGAGTGGAGAACTGGGAGGCGGATTTCTTAAGTCGTCAGACTTTTCATCCGGGGGAGTGGGAACTTCATCCGGAGGTCTTTGCCCAAATACTTCGACGTTGGGGCAAACCAGAGATAGATCTCATGGCGTCTCGACAGAACGCCAAGCTTCCTCGTTACGGGTCCAGATCCAGGGATCCAGGAGCAGTCCTGATAGATGCTCTGACAGCACCTTGGGACTTCAGGATGGCTTACGTGTTTCCACCCTTCCCGTTACTTCCTCGATTGATTGCCAGAATCAAACAAGAGAGAGCATCAGTGATTCTAATAGCACCTGCGTGGCCACGCAGGACTTGGTATGCAGACCTGGTGGACTTGTCATCCTGTCCACCTTGGTCTCTACCTCTGAAACAGGACCTTCTGATACAGGGTCCCTTCAAACATCAAAATCTAACTTCTCTGAAGCTGACTGCTTGGAAATTGAACGCTTGATTTTATCAAGACGTGGGTTTTCTGAGTCAGTTATTGATACCTTAATACAGGCTAGGAAACCTGTTACCAGAAAGATTTACCATAAGATATGGCGTAAATACCTATATTGGTGTGAATCCAAAGGTTACTCTTGGAGTAAGGTTAGGATTCCTAGGATATTGTCTTTTCTACAAGAAGGTTTAGAAAAGGGTTTATCTGCTAGTTCATTAAAGGGACAGATCTCAGCTCTGTCCATTCTGTTACACAAACGTCTCTCAGAAGTTCCTGACGTCCAGGCTTTTTGTCAGGCTTTGGCCAGGATTAAGCCTGTGTTTAAAACTGTTGCTCCACCATGGAGTTTAAACCTTGTTCTTAATGTTTTACAGGGCGTTCCATTTGAACCCCTTCATTCCATTGATATAAAGTTGTTATCTTGGAAAGTTCTATTTTTAATGGCTATTTCCTCGGCTCGAAGAGTCTCTGAATTATCAGCCTTACATTGTGATTCTCCTTATTTGATTTTTCATTCAGATAAGGTAGTCCTGCGTACTAAACCTGGGTTCTTACCTAAGGTAGTTACTAACAGGAATATCAATCAAGAGATTGTTGTTCCTTCTTTATGCCCAAATCCTTCTTCAAAGAAGGAACGTCTACTGCACAACCTGGATGTAGTCCGTGCTCTAAAATTTTGCTTACAGGCAACTAAGGAATTTCGACAAACGTCTTCTCTGTTTGTCATTTACTCTGGGCAGAGGAGAGGTCAAAAAGCTTCCGCTACCTCTCTTTCTTTTTGGCTTCGTAGCATAATTCGTTTAGCTTATGAGACTGCTGGACAGCAGCCTCCTGAAAGAATTACAGCTCATTCTACTAGAGCTGTGGCTTCCACTTGGGCCTTCAAGAATGAGGCCTCTGTTGAACAGATTTGCAAGGCTGCAACTTGGTCTTCACTTCATACTTTTTCCAAATTTTACAAATTTGACACTTTTGCTTCATCGGAGGCTATTTTTGGGAGAAAGGTTCTTCAGGCAGTGGTTCCTTCTGTATAAAGAGCCTGCCTATCCCTCCCGTCATCCGTGTACTTTTGCTTTGGTATTGGTATCCCAGAAGTAATGATGACCCGTGGACTGATCACACTTAACAGAAGAAAACATAATTTATGCTTACCTGATAAATTCCTTTCTTCTGTAGTGTGATCAGTCCACGGCCCGCCCTGTTTTTAAGGCAGGTAAATATTTTTTAATTTATACTCCAGTCACCACTTCACCCTTGGCTTTTCCTTTCTCGTTGGTCCTTGGTCGAATGACTGGGAGTGACGTAGAGGGGAGGAGCTATATGCAGCTCTGCTGGGTGAATCCTCTTGCACTTCCTGTTGGGGAGGAGTAATATCCCAGAAGTAATGATGACCCGTGGACTGATCACACTACAGAAGAAAGGAATTTATCAGGTAAGCATAAATTATGTTTTTGCATCAGGTAGAGCGTATTACAAGTTGAAAGTAAAAGGTTTTCACATGAGCGCTAACCCAACGTGTGCAAAAAGTCGAAGTTCGAATATCGCAACAGTGTTAACGTATTCCCCCATAGACTTCAATGGAGAGCGAAAAGTGTGAAAAAAAACTCGCACCCAGCAAGTCACGCAAACCCGATCGCATATTCTCAAGTGCGCAAATCCAACACGAAATATTAAAGGGACAGTATACACTCATTTTCATATAACTGCATGTAATAGACACTACTATAAAGAATAAGAAGCACAGATACCGATATAAAAATCCAGTATAAAACGGTTTAAAACTTACTTAGAAGCTTTCAGTTTAGCTTTGTTGAAAAGGTAGCTGGAAAGCCCACTGCAAGTGGGAAATAAGACACTTTTCCCCCCTCCCCCTTCTTTTGCATATGAAAAGACCCTTTACACAAACAGGAGCAAGCTGGAGAAGGTATACATCAGTACTCACATAAAACTTTGGGGCTTGGTTAGGAGTCTGAAAATCTGAGCAATGTTATTTAAAAATAAGCAAAACTAAACATTTTTTAAAAAAAAAAAAACTGCATGGGCTATATAAATAGATAATCTACAAAACATTTATGCAATGAAAAAATGAGTGTATACTGTCCCTTTAATCACATTCCAATGTTCTTTACATAGTAGAATAGGTTCTATTTATTCTTAAATACATATTTCTATATGCATCAGCTGTTTTTTAGTAAAATATATATCTTTCGGAAGAATGTCTTCCTTTTTTCAAGTCTGAAGCAATACTGACCAATTTGATGGAATTTACAGATTATATATTAAAACGCAGGCTAAAAAGACAGAAAGTGTTACATAGGTCTGAATGTATATATATATACTGTGTGTATATATATATATATATATATATATGTATGTATTTATATGATTATATGTAGGAATATATATTTAAATAAAAATACTTATACCATATTTCCCTATTTCCCTATGAGAAGAACATTCTATAACACACTATAACACTTTATTAAATATGTATATTGCATTAATGTTATTTTTTTATGTTTTACTGCTACTGCAAAGATATATATGTCTATATATGTATAATATATATATATACTGTATATATATATAAACACATATAAATATTTAGAAATGTATATGTATGTATCTCTATGTTAAAGCCCTTTGCATGCCTTTTTTTCTAAAACCTCATATCTTTGAGACCTTAGAACTTTTTAATGCTATATTTTTTTCAATATTTTTTATTAGATATTGTTATTATGAGTGTAACTGTACTTTTAAATGTATTTTTGATGTGTTTTGTGCAACTTTTTTGACTCACGTAACCGTTAACCAGAGCTCTGAAGTCGCAATATCCCGGCGCTCATTAAATTCATTTTTCACTACTCATAATATGCGCGTTACTTCTGCAAGAGCCGCAATAAATCCCTTTTCACTTGAGCGCAACAGTTAGCGCGCCACTCATAATCTAGCCCTATAACATCTAAATTTCTGTCTCTGAATTGGTAAAGACTCTGTTTACGCACCATTTTGGTTTTGGCTAACAGTATTATGCATACTTCAATAACTTTTTAAATACATTTCTAACAGATTTTATAATCTCATTTCTGGGGGTTTTTAATACCATGTGCACATATACTGTATATTTCATAACATTTTTTGTATCTGTATGTGTTTTTATTTTGTTTGGTTTCATTGTCAATGCATTTGAAAAATTGGTTACAGTTTCATATGTTATATCGGTAGCAATCGGAAAACACTAGATATGTGCATTCGGATACTTTGTTAGTATCTGACTGCGGAAGAATGCGGCCACTCACAGCGTTTGCCTCTTTTCAGAGCTAGAATTTTTCTTGTGAAAGTGCAACACACTAAAATCAGTGCAAATCCAGATCTTAGTGTGTTAAACTTTCACAAGGAAAATTCTGGGTCCAAAAAGTGCTAAACGCTGCAAGTGCCGTTCTCTTCCTCATTTGGATACTAACAAAGTATACAGAATTGACATGTCTAGAAAACACTAGTAATTGTTGTTGTAAATAACGCATGTAGGTTGTGCTTGTGAATATTTTGCCTAAATCTGACCACGGGCCATATTGTCCTGCATGCTCAGGCTTAACGAGACGTTTTTGTTTAAAGCAGAAAAACACTGATAAGAGAGAGTCACAAAAATAAGGATAGGTCCTTCAAATAACAAACTATAGGACAGATTAAAGAATTATCTGTAAATCCACAAAAATGGGGAGAGCATGGACATAAAGGGGTTAATTGCACCTCTAGCTAACCTTTTTCTTGGTGAAGCCTCCAAAACAACCACAAAAAACAAATCAAAACTGCCCTAGATTATTAGTTGATGTTAAAGCCAAGATTTTTTGTTTACCCATTAGTCTTCTGTTACCATAATTATACTTATGTTATACTAAACCAAAACCTTATTAGTAAAACATATATTCTAAATGATCATTAACTGGGAGGCAGTATGACTGCTATCTTCAGTAAAATAGAATTCAAAACAATAGATCTGGGATATTCAAGAGAAAATTGCTCATATTCTTTTTTTTTACAAAATTGGTAATTAAGTGACCTACAGAAGATATGAAATATTGCTGCAAAACATTTCAGAAACAAGTGGGTACTTCTTTGCAGTTTTGTAGTCCATTAAAGGGATACAAAACATATTTTTCTTTCCTATGGCATGGAGAGTCCACAAAACATATTTTTTACTGATCAGTGCTTCAATGGAATTGGTACGCAAACATTTTCTCGCATGTATATGAAAGCAGCAGGATACAAACTTGTCACAATTTTTTTCCTAAAAAATATTTTATTAAAAGCTGTTTAAATGTAATGTGAAACTAAAAGGAACCACAATGGAAAAAAACACTTGGTTTATTTAGCACAAGTCAGTGGCGTCGCTACAGGGGGGCGAGGGGGGGCAATTGCCCCCCTTAGAAAAACCTTTGCCCCCCTGTCTGCCCCCCGGCCAGCTCCGGCACTTGTGCGAAGTCTGTGAATGGCCAGTGTTTTTTTATTTTGAGCGTGAATGACTGAGTGACTTATTTGTAATAAATAATACAGCGTGCCTCCCTGTGCTCAGTTTGAGGAGCGGAAGAACCCCCACACTGCTAGCCTCCTCCAGTTCCAGCCAGCCGGTCACGTTCCTTCCTACACAACAGGAACATGACCGGAGACTGGAAATGAAGAGGGAGGAGCCACCAGGCGTGCAGGTCAGGAAAAAAGCTAGAGAGCGCGGGAAGGAGCCGAGCAGAGCAGGACTAGCAGCCAGCTACAACAGAAAATGAAGATCTGGGGCCGGGGTAAGTCACACAACAGGAGTGGACATAGCTAAAGCTAACTGCTCACATACTCGTTGCACCGAGCTGCCTTTGTGTGCCCTGCAGGGACAACACCGAGGAGACTTCGGTGAGGACTCGGTTTTCATTTCCTTGTTTTGTTTACCTCATGGGTTTATAGTTCCTCACCTGTTTAGCAAATACATAGTTATGTGGGAAAGTGTTTACCCCCATCTCAATGTTTTTGTACTGTTTATATTGAGATTATTTATTTAAAAAATGACTTACTGTGCTTTTGTGAGTCGCCATATTCTAATAATATACAGTTGCTCACAAGTGATTTTAAAAAGTGCATTATACGTATAAAGTTTCATTCTCACATATTTTCAATATAGAAGGGATACTGTTATTTATCTTATTACTCCTAAATTGTATAGCACTACTTGATTACTACATAAATATCACCTAAGTACATTAGATGGATAACATCTTAAAATGAATGCAGTTTTGTGTGTGATGCACTGTGGAACTGCTTTACCTATTTTGCTTAATTTGTAGTAAATGGACAATTTGTTACAAAAAAATTACTGACATGTTCATATGAACACAGACCAAGCAGGAAAGCAGCCTGCATGTTTCAGAGCTGTGACCCTGCAACATTCTACTCCAACTGCTTGTTTAGTGCAGGTGCTTGTGTGTGTGTGTCACAGGGCAGGCTCTATAATTAGTTCAGGTGGGGCCAAGATGAGATAACTTACAACCAGTTTGTGTGAACTCACAAAAGATGTATTGACATTGCAGTGATTGGAATAAATACTGGGGACTGTGTGAATAAGTTGGTTGTAAATGGAATAATTTGTATGTATAATGTGTGTGTGTATGTATAATTTTTATAATATGTATGTATGTATAATTTGTATAATGTGTATGTATGTATAATTTGTGTGTATGTATGTGTATTTGTGTGTGTGTGTGTGTGTAATGTGTATGTATGTATAATGTGTATGTATAAGGTGTGTATGTATAATTTGTATAATGTGTATGTGTGTGTATGTATAATTTGTGTTTATGTATTTGTGTATGTATGTGTCGGTGTGTGTGTTTAACTATGTATTTATGTGTATGTATTTGTGTTTATGTACTGTATGTGTATGTATGTATATTGTATAATGTGTGTATGTAAGTGTATGTATTTGTGTGTATTTATGCATGTTTGTAAAGGTGTGTGTGTTTGTGTAACTGTATGTATGTATGTATGTATGTATATATGTGTATATATAAATATATATATATATATATATATATACATACGCACATATACACATACACACATATATATGTATATGTGTGTGTATACATGTGTGTTTGTGTGTGTATATATATATATATATATATATATATATATATATATATATATATATTAGTGCCCCCCCAGTTTTGACTCTGGTATCTTATGTGCCCCCCCTATATATTGTTCTTAGAGTCGCCACTGGCACAAGTACAATAACATTCTCTATTAGATGGAACAGATAAACTTCTTATGTCTCTGTAAGAACTAGATAGCACTAACTTAGCACTTCTAATTTCTGTTATCAATGTTCCTTCATTCTCTTTGTATTCCTTGTTTAAAAGCATAACTTTTTTACATTAAAGGGACACAAATTTTTTTTCTTTCATGATTCAGATAGAGCATGTAATTTTAAGCAACTTTCTAATTTACTCCTATTATCAATTGTTCTTTGTTCTCTTGCTATCTTTATTTGAAAAAGAAGGCATCTAAGCTAAGGAGCCAGATGATTTTTGGTTCAGACCATGGACAGCACTTGTTTATGGGTGAGTGCATTTAGCCAGCAATCAGCAAGCACAACCCAAGTTGTAAACCAAAAATGGTCCGGCTTCTAAACTTACATTCTTACTTTTCAAATAAAGATAGCAAGAGAATGAAGAAAAATTGATAATAGGAGTAAATTAGAAAGATGCTTAACCCCTTAACGACATGCGTCGTACAGGGTACGTCTTGCACAAACTGGTCTTTAAAGACCAGCGACGTACCCTGTAAGACGTTGGGGTTTAAAGCAACTGGAAGCGATCCTGATCGCTTCCAGCCGCTTTCCGGTTATTGCAGTGATGCCTCGATATCAATGCATCCTGCAATAACATTTTTCCCCCATCCCATGCAGAGAGAGCCACTCTGTGGCCCTCTCTGCACCGGGCATCGATGGTCGCAATCGTTGGTGGGTGGGAGCCGATGTGGGAGGCGGGTGGGTGGCCATCGATGGATGACTGAAGAGTGAGGGGGGCGGGATCAGGGGCGGGGTTGTCAGGGCACGGACGCGCGCGCGTGCACGGGGGGCGGCGGGCGTGCATGGGGAGGGAGCGGGTGGGAACCGCTACACTACATAAAAATGTGGATCAATAAGTGGGAGAAAGGGGGGGGAACAACACAAAATGATCATTCTAAGGGATCTGGGAGGGGGTGGGGGTTGGTCTATGGGGGGGAAGCTACACTACAGAAAAAAAACATGTATTTTATTCTAACCTGGGTACTGGCAGACAGCTGCCAGTACCCAAGATGGCTCCCAGTAAGGTAGAGGGGGAGGCTTAGAGAGATGTTTGGGGGGATCAGGGAGGTTGGGGGCTAAGAGGGGATCCTACACAGCAGCATATGTAAATATGCTATACATTTTTAAAAATAAAATATACCTTTTATTTTAGTACTGGCAGACTTTCTGCCAGTACTTAAGATGGTGGGGATAATTGTGGGATGGGGAGGGAAGAGAGCTGTTTGGGAGGGATCAGGGGTGTGATGTGTCAGGTGGGAGGCTGATCTCTACGCTAAAGCTAAAATTAACCCTGCAAGCTCCCTACAAGCTACCAAATTAACCCCATGCACTGCTGGGCATAATACACGTGTGGTGCGCAGCGGCATTTAGCGGCCTTATAATTACCAAAAAGCAATGCCAAAGCCATATATGTCTGCAATTTCTGAACAAAGGGGATCCCAGAGAAGCATTTACAATCATGTATGGCATACTTGCAAAAGTTGTTTGTAAATAATTTCAGTGAGAAACCTAAAATTGTGAAAAATTTTACGTTTTTTTTTATTTGATCGCATTTAGAGGTGAAATGGTAGCATGAAATATACCAAGATGGGCCTAGATCAATACTTGGGGTTGTCTACTACACTACACTAAAGATAAAATTAACCCTACAAGCTCCCTACATGCTCCCTAATTAATTCCTTCACTGCTGGGCATAATACAGGGAGTGCAGAATTATTAGGCAAATGAGTATTTTGACCACATCATCCTCTTTATGCATGTTGTCTTACTCCAAGCTGTATAGGCTCGAAAGCCTACTACCAATTAAGCATATTAGGTGATGTGCATCTCTGTAATGAGAAGGGGTGTGGTCTAATGACATCAAAACCCTATATCAGGTGTGCATAATTATTAGGCAACTTCCTTTCCTTTGGCAAAATGGGTCAAAAGAAGGACTTGACAGGCTCAGAAAAGTCAAAAATAGTGAGATATCTTGCAGAGGGATGCAGCACTCTTAAAATTGCAAAGCTTCTGAAGCGTGATCATCGAACAATCAAGCGTTTCATTCAAAATAGTCAACAGGGTCGCAAGAAGCGTGTGGAAAAACCAAGGCGCAAAATAACTGCCCATGAACTGAGAAAAGTCAAGCGTGCAGCTGCCAAGATGCCACTTGCCACTAGTTTGGCCATATTTCAGAGCTGCAACATCACTGGAGTGCCCAAAAGCACAAGGTGTGCAATACTCAGAGACATGGCCAAGGTAAGAAAGGCTGAAAGACGACCACCACTGAACAAGACACACAAGCTGAAACGTCAAGACTGGGCCAAGAAATATCTCAAGACTGATTTTTCTAAGGTTTTATGGACTGATGAAATGAGAGTGAGTCTTGATGGGCCAGATGGATGGGCCCGTGGCTGGATTGGTAAAGGGCAGAGAGCTCCAGTCCGACTCAGACGCCAGCAAGGTGGAGGTGGAGTACTGGTTTGGGCTGGTATCATCAAAGATGAGCTTGTGGGGCCTTTTCGGGTTGAGGATGGAGTCAAGCTCAACTCCCAGTCCTACTGCCAGTTTCTGGAAGACACCTTCTTCAAGCAGTGGTACAGGAAGAAGTCTGCATCCTTCAAGAAAAACATGATTTTCATGCAGGACAATGCTCCATCACACGCGTCCAAGTACTCCACAGCGTGGCTGGCAAGAAAGGGTATAAAAGATGAAAATCTAATAACATGGCCTCCTTGTTCACCTGATCTGAACCCCATTGAGAACCTGTGGTCCATCATCAAATGTGAGATTTACAAGGAGGGAAAACAGTACACCTCTCTGAACAGTGTCTGGGAGGCTGTGGTTGCTGCTGCACGCAATGTTGATGGTGAACAGATCAAAACACTGACAGAATCCATGGATGGCAGGCTTTTGAGTGTCCTTGCAAAGAAAGGTGGCTATATTGGTCACTGATTTGTTTTTGTTTTGTTTTTGAATGTCAGAAATGTATATTTGTGAATGTTGAGATGTTATATTGGTTTCACTGGTAAAAATAAATCATTGAAATGGGTATATATTTGTTTTTTGTTAAGTTGCCTAATAATTATGCACAGTAATAGTCACCTGCACACACAGATATCCCCCTAAAATAGCTATAACTAAAAACAAACTAAAAACTACTTCAAAAACTATTCAGCTTTGATATTAATGAGTTTTTGGGTTCATTGAGAACATGGTTGTTGTTCAATAATAAAATTAATCCTCAAAAATACAACTTGCCTAATAATTCTGCACTCCCTGTACATGTGTGATGCGCAGTGGCATTTAGCGGCTTTCTAATTACCAAAAAGCAACGCCAAAGCCATATATGTCTGCTATTTCTGAACAAAGGGGATCCCAGAGAAGCATTTACAACCATTTATGCCATAATTGCATAATTGTTGTAAAATAATTTCAGTGAGAAACCTAAAGTTTGTGAAAAAATTTGTGAAAAAGTGAACAATTTTGTTTATTTGATCGCATTTGGTGGTTAAATGGTGGCATGAAAAATACCAAAATAGGCCTAGATCAATACTTTGGGTTGTCTTCTAAAAAAAAAATATATACATGTCAAGGGATATTCAAGGATTCCTGAAAGATATCAGTATCCCAATGTAACTAGCGCTAATTTTGAAAAAAAGTGGTTTGGAAATAGCAAAGTGCTACTTGTATTTATTGCCCTATAACTTGCAAAAAAAGCAAAGAACGTTTAAACATTGGGTATTTCTAAACTCAGGATAAAATTTAGAAACTATTTAGCATGGGTGTTTTCTGGTGGTTGTAGATGTGTAACAGATTTTGGGGGTCAAAGTTAGAAAAAGTGTGTTTTTTCCATTTTTTCCTCATATTTTATCATTTTTTTTACAGTAAATGATAATATATGATGAAAATAATGGTATCTTTAGAAAGTCCATTTAATGCCGGGAAAAAAGGTATATAATGTGTGTGGGTACAGTAAATGAGCAAGAGGAAAATTACAGCTAAACACAAATACCGCAGAAATGTAAAAATAGCCCTGGTCCTTCAGGGAAAGAAATTGAAAAATGGCCTTGTCCTTAAGCGGTTAAAATTGCATGCTCCATCTGAATCATGAAAGAAAAAATTTGGGTTCAGTGTCCCTTTAAACTAATGTTAGAATATTGTACAAACATTCGAAGTTCAAACAAACAAAGGAATGTATTAACATTTGTTTCATTTTTGAATGTTGTAAAACATTCGCCCATCCCTGCAAAACAGTGCTTCTAGCTATACAGCTGTTATGGTCACTAGTTTAGTATAACATGCTACTGCATTCTAAAGCTCCCTCTACAGGTTGCATGTATAACATTGCTAGACTCACTGCTGCCACAGAGTGGTCAAGACGTGCACGCTCCTGAGCCAAGTGTCACCAAGGAGACCAAGAGAAAGTAAATAGGGATGTTTTTCAAAATTGTACCCTCTTTCTGAATTATGAAAGTTTCGTTATGACTCGTATGACCCTTTAGTACTGGTAAATGATGTTTTTGACTTTTATAATGTTTTTTTTTTCCATTAACATTTCTTTAACAACTTGTATTAATAGAGACAAAAGTATTATTTCATGTTAACGTTTACTTTTCTTTTATGATATCTGTATAAATAGTTTGTTTCATTACTAAAAGTTTGCATGCAGTCGTTTCTCAGATTTTTTTACTTGAACAGTACTGACACATACCTAACTGAAATCGTATTCTCAATGTAGTTTTATTCACAAGGGAAGAAAGCAGAGGAACAAGCTGGTCATGTGACTGTGCTAAGGGGGAAGTCCAACTTTTTTACCTGAGGGGTCTTTTTTTAATTTGAGGCTCAATGAGCACATATTATAACTATTACTATTTAAGCAATAAATCTAGGTGAATTTTTATGAAGGACTTCAAGCAAACAATATTTAACCACATTTAGTATTCCAGGTGTATACAAAACATTGGGGAGGCATGTTGTGGGCCTTAGGATTGATAAGCCAAGATCTAAAATATTAATTTGTTTTGTTAAAATCTGAACATTATTCAAAATGAACAAATCTATATTTTTACAAACTTTGGAAAATAAAAGTGCTTAGAAAAACAATACATGGATGGAAAGGTCAAAATTGAAATGTGCATGTGGGTGCAATTTATTCCATTAGTAAAATGGCTTCTGGTAAACATTATTACTGTTTTCCAGTGGCATATGCACATATCCTGTGAGGGCTGTGCACCTGTATTCAAACACCTTGCCTGCTCAGAGAGCCGGCGGTGGGGAAGACTTAATTTGTGTCATACAAGCCACTGCTGGCTCTCTGAGAAGGTGTGGTGTTTGAATGCACGGGGCCCTCACAGCATTTTTTTCTTTGTTGTGTCTAAGAAAGGGCATTTTTTAAAAATGTATTACATGTTTTTTTGTGTGTTGGTTTTTAAAAATCAGCTGTTCCTGTACTGAAAACAAAACAAAACAATTTGCTTGTGTGGCATGTCTCTGTCCACCAATGGCGATGTGGGAATTGCCTAATCAGCTAGTGAACAATCTGTCACCAAGTATGAGTTGTGCAGAGACTTGTATTTCCTTTTTAAAGGGACGTGAAACACCTTGAGATTTTAGTATAACATGTTTGTGTCATAAAAATTATATATTTTCATTATTTTTGCCTCTTTTCCTGTGATTTAACTGTGACCCATTTATAGTTGTCCCTAATTGGCCTCAGCAGAGAAAGGAAAACCTAGGTTATAATATGGATGCGCCCATTACTTTATGGTCACTAAAACTTTACACTTTTTCAATATTTAAACAACTAATTACATTTAAAAAAAAAATCTGTATCTTAGTCTCAGTCTAGTCTTTGCTTTGCATCTATCTAGCGACTATTTAAAAGCCTCTTTAAAGTGCCATAAAACATGTTGAGATATGTGTATATGTTAAAAGGGCTAGTTAAGTAAAAAAAAGTTTGCATAAAAACATTGTTTAAAAACTGCTGGCAAGTATTTTAAAATAATTTTAAAAAATAAGCAAAATTTGTTACATAACCAACCTGTCTGGAGGAGTCTGATCCACCCCACTTATCAGTAATAGCACAAAGGTAAGACCAGCACACCTGAACTCATCAAGGATCCATAGAAATCATGGTAGGTCCAATCCCATAGACTCCAAATAAGTATCCAAAAGCAAATTATGATGCACTCAATGAAGTGAAAGGACTTTTATTGAAGTGAACAGCAACGTTTCGGGGCTTTGTCAAGCTTGACAAAGGGGCAGTAGCCCCGAAACGTTGCTGTTCACTTCAATAAAAGTCCTTTCACTTCATTGAGTGCATCATCATTTGCTTTTGCACCCCACTTATCAGTGTTTAGCATCAGAAACACAGGCATTGTATTTCACAGCAGCTGATTTGCTTCTAGGCATGCTCCAGCAGATAATAACTGTTAAAGTCTTGCATTCTACCAAATCAAAGGTAGATATAGATACAGCCATAGAAGGAATTATGTAGGGGTAGTAAGAGCTGTATAATTCAGAAACTTAAAAGAAAGGGTTAATGGCGAGGCACTGCAGTATAAATTTGCAGGTAAAGTAATTAAAGTACATATTATTATATTTTGTCTCTATCCCAACTTGTTTTATGTCCCTTTAACTTGTTTTTTTTTAATGTGGTTAAGTAGAACTTTTTCATGTTTTTGAGTTTATTGTTCCTTTCAATGGGTATTGACCTATTAACTTTTGAGGGTTGTTTCTACTTATTTCCACAAGGGTGTACCAAAGTAATGTCAGTTGAACATTTAACCCCTTAATGACCGCACGTCGCTGGTCTTTTAATGGGACTTGTGTTTTGATATTGTGACTCTCACCGCCAGCGGCAAGACTGCGCTATAACAGGAGGCCTGCAGGAGGGAGGGAGGTGGTAATAGCGCTGTCTTGCCACCGCTGGCGAGACCCCCACTATTACGAGCCAAAAAACCCTTATGGACCATTGAAGTACGGAGTACGTCATGGTCGTTAAGGGGTTTATACATTTACTCCTGACAATCTCCTGGAGGGGGTTGGGGACTGCACGGAACTCCATATCCTGGATATTGAGTTTTTGTACTATACAAATTAATAACCCCCCCAGTATGCACAATTAGAGGTGCAAATCACCTGGACTTGGATAAAAAAGCTCAGTCTGCTGCCTTGTACCTCTGTATCTTTGCAGAAGCTGTTGCTGCCTGTAAGAGCACAAGGCTCATGAAATTAAACTAATCAAAATGGCTAAACAGAAGTGAAATCTCTCAAAATAGTTTTTAATCATGTATGCCCCCTCTAAACTGCATCTCCCTCCAGGAATTGGTTCACAGATGGCTGCACATATTGCTTTCTTTATCACTGCATCATCTAGTGGGCTCTGTTTTTAGAAAATGTTCTCATAGTGTCTGGAGATAATTCAACAGAACTTTTGGTCATATGGGAACGAAGATATTTTGTGCACGGGAAACAAGTCAGAGATTTATAATTATAGCCACTCAAGATACTTTAAATAGGTTTTAAGAACAGTATGATTCACCGCTTAAACAACCTATAAAAAGTAAAAAAAAAAAAGAAGAAAATTGTTTAAAAAAAAATAAATCTTTGTTACTGTTTGTTGATTGTTACAATGATATCATATAATAGTCTTTTACATAACACTTTATCATTATGAAGGCTGGCACTTATATTTGATAGGGACACTAGCACATGGGTCGGAACAATGCATTGAACGTTAAATGGACAGAAAAATCAAAACTGAAAAGCACATGAAGCATTTTTGTTATTACACATGTATTAGTAAACAAATTATTCTAGTAATAGTTATGGCTTTTTTTAGTGACAGCTTTTACTACACACGTAGCATATGTACATGATTATAACACCAATAGCTTATTGTAGCAAATAGTTATCTGAAATTATGTATATTGCATAATTGCTAATTCAGTATATACTCAGTATTTAAATGCAGGGACATGGGGCATATGTACATATGCCCTAGGTATAGTAAAAACTACCAATGAAATGTATATTTCAAGAATGTTTGTATTCAAAATTAAAATATATTCATGTACATTTCAATTTTGAGTTGTATGTCCTTTTTGTTGTAACATGTTTGCTATAAAATATTTAAAGCTCATATTTAAAACTTTTACCTTTACTGACTAATTGTATCCTAATCTCAGATAACTGCAATAAGATTTCACTCTATGTATTTTCCGAAAAATATATATATATATATATATTTTTTTTTTCGTGTGAAACTGCTGTCAAGCACTGACTGACACTGAGGTATATTTAATGGAATATGGTACCCAAAACTTTTTCTTTCATGATACAGATAGAAAATACAATTTTAAACAACTTTCCAATTGTCTTCTATTATTTTATTATTATTATTATTATTAGTTTGCTTCATTTTCTTGGAATCCTTTGTTGAAGAAGTAGTAATGCACTACAGGAAGCTAGCTGAAAGCCAATGACAGTCGCTAAACAACAGCGTCTGACCCTACTTAGGTATACTTTTCAATAAAGGATACAAATGAAGCAAATTAAATAATATAAATAAATTGGAAAGGTTTTTAAAATGGTATAATCTATCTGTATCATGAAAGAAAAAAAAACCCTTCTAGCTGCAATCTCTGCAGTTGATGCTGCATCGGTTGGTGACATTTATGATTGCAGCCCTCCCTCTGCTGCATGAGATCAGGGGCTGTCATCCTGTTCTGATCTGGGATGATTTTAATCCTCTGGGGTGTTGGAGAGGTTAGCAAGCAACAGTCTAATGGCTACTGCCTCTTAAATAGTGGTTATTTCTTTCATGTAATTAGCAAGAGTCCATGAGCTAGTGACGTATGGGATATACAATCCTACCAGGAGGGGCAAAGTTTCCCAAACCTTAAAATGCCTATAAATACACCCCTCACCACACCCACAAATCAGTTTTACAAACTTTGCCTCCCGTGGAGGTGGTGAAGTAAGTTTGTGCTAGATTTCTACGTTGATATGCGCTTCTCAGCAGGTTGAAGCCCGGTTTTCCTCTCAGTGTGCAGTGAATGTCAGAGGGATGTGAAGAGAGTATTGCCTATTCGAGAACAATGGTCTACCTCTAGGGGATCTTTTTCATAGGCTCTCTGTTATCGGTCATAGAGATTTCTTCTCCTACCTCCCTTTTCAGATTGACGATATACTCTTATATACCATTACCTCTACTGATTCTCGTTTCAGTACTGGTTTGGCTATCTGCTTTATGTAGAGGAGTGTCCTGGGGTAAGTATGTCTTATTTTTTGTGACACTCTAAGCTATGGTTGGGCACTTTATATGTTATAAATATATGTCTATAAACTTATATTTGCCTTGATTCAGGATAAACGGTATTCCTTATTTTCAGACTGTCAGTTTCATTATTGGGATAATGCATTTAAATATTTTCATTTTGGCCATTTTTTCTGCGTGCTGTTAAGCTCGCAGGGGCGGGAAATGTTTCTTTTTATTTTGTTATTTTTTGGCGCGTTCTTTTTTTGGCGCTAAAATTTTTAGTCACTTCCGGCGCAGTAATTTTTCACTGGAAGTTGTATTCTATTACGCATGCGTATTTAGACATTTTTTTGCGCCAAAAAAATGGGGCGTCTCTTTTACTCACATTATTTAAACATTTCTCTTCATTGCTTCTGGTTGCTAGAAGCTTATTTTTTTGCATTCTTTCCCATTCCTGAAACTGTCATTTAAGGAATTTGATAATTTTGCTTTATATGTTGTTTTTTCTATTACATATTGCAAGATGTCTCATCCCGACCCTGGATCAAAATCCACTAATGAACAGACGTTGCCTGATGCTGGTTCTACCAAAGTTAAGTGCATATGTTGTAAACTTGTGGTAACTGTTCCTCCAGCTGTAGTTTGTGAAAGCTGCCATGATAAACTTTCCAATGCTGATTGTGTCTCCATTAGTAATAATCCTTTACCTGTTGTTGTTCCTTCAACATCTAACGTTCAGGATGTTCCTGTTAATGTAAAAGAATTTGTTTCTAATTCTATTAGGAAGGCTCTGTCTGTTATTCCTCCTTCCAATAAACGTAAAAGGTCTTTCAAAACTTCTCACATTTCAGATGAATTTGTAGGTGACCGTCATCATTCTGACTTATCTGATTCTGATGAGGTTTTTTCTGGTTCAGAAGATTCTACTACAGATATTGATTCTGATAAATCCTCATATTTATTTAAAATGGAGTTTATTCGTTCATTACTAAAAGAAGTTTTGATTGCATTAGATATGGAGGAATCCAGTCCTCCTGATACTAAAACTGCTAAACGTTTAAATTCGGTTTATAAGCCTCATGTATTAATCTCGGAAGTTTTTCCAGTTCCTGATGCTATCTCAGATGTGATTGCTAGGGAATGGGATAGTTTGGGTACTTCATTTACTCCTTCTCCAAGGTTTAAGAAATTGTACCCTGTGCCATCTGATAGATTGGAGTTTTGGGATAAAATCCCTAAGGTCGATGGAGCTATCTCTACCCTTGCTAAACGTACTGCTATTCCTACTGCAGATAGCACTTCGTTTAAAGATCCTTTGGATAGGAAGATTGAATCTTTTTTAAGAAAAGCTTATTTATGTTCAGGCAATTTACTTAGACCTGCTATATCTTTGGCTGATGTTGCTGCAGCTTCAACTTTTTGGTTGGAGGCTTTAGCGCAACAAGTAACAGATCATAATGCATATAGCATTGTTAAACTTCTTCAACATGCTAATAACTTTGTCTGTGATGCCATTTTTGATATCATTAGAGTTGATGTCAGGTATATGTCTTTAGCTATTTTAGCCAGAAGAGCTTTATGGCTTAAATCTTGGAATGTAGATATGACTTCTAAGTCAACTTTGCTTTCTCTCTCTTTCCAAGGTAATAAGTTGTTTGGTTCTCAGTTGGATTCTATAATTTCAACTGTTACTGGGGGGAAGGGAGCCTTTTTGCCCCAGGGCAAAAAATCTAAAGGTAATTTTAGGGCTGCTAATCGTTTTCGTTCCTCTCGTCAAAATAGAGAGCAAAAGCCCGACCCTTCTCCTAAAGGAATGGTTTCCGGTTGGAAACCTAATCCAGTCTGGAATAAATCCAAGCCTTCCAGAAAGTCAAAACCTGCTCCTAAATCCGCATGAAGGTGCGGCCCTCATTCCAGCGCAGCTGGTAGGGGGCAGGTTACGATTTTTCAAAGATGTTTGGATCAATTCGATTCACAATCTTTGGATTCAGAACATTGTTTCACTAGGGTACAGAATAGGTTTCAAGGTAAGGCCACATGTGAGAAGATTTTTTCCCTCACGCATTCCAGTAAATCCAGTGAAGGCTCAGGCGTTTAGTTAGCTGGGGTAATTATGCCAGTTCCAGTTCTGGAACGGGGTCTGGGGTTTTATTCAAATCTATTCATTGTGCCAAAGAAAGAGAATTCTTTCAGACCAGTTCTGGATTTAAAAAGATTGAATCGATATGTAAGGATACCAACATTCAAAATGGTGACTATAAGAACTATTCTGCCTTTTGTTCAGCAAGGGCATTATATGTCTATAATAGACTTACAGGATGCATACCTGCATATTCCTATTCACTCAGATCACTACCAGTTTCTGAGATTCTCTTTTCTAGACAAGCATTACCAGTTTATTGCCCTTCCATTTGGTCTAGCAACTGCGCCAAGGATCTTTTCGAAGGTTCTAGGTGCCCTTCTCTCTGTAATCAGAGAACAGGGTATTGCGGTATTTACTTATTTGGACGATATCTTGGTACTTGCTCAGTCTTTACATTCTGCAGAATCTCACACGAATCAACTTGTGTTGTTTCTTCAAAGACATGGTTGGAGGATCAATTTACCAAAAAGTTCTTTGATTCCTCAGACAAGAGTAACCGTTTTAGGTTTCCAAATAGATTCAGTGTCCATGACTTTGTCTCTGACAGAAAAGAGACGTCTGAAATTGGTTTCAGCCTGTCGAAACCTTCAGTCTCAATTGTTCCCTTCGGTAGCATTATGCATGGAGATTTTAGGTCTCATGACTGCTGCTTCGGACGCGATCCCTTTTGCTCGTTTTCACACGCGACCACTTCAGCTTTGTATGCTGAACCAGTGGTGCAGGGATTATACAAGGATATCACAAATAATATCCTTAAATCCCAATGTTCGATCATCTCTAACTTGGTGGATGGATCACCATCGTTTAATTCAAGGGGCCTCTTTTGTTCGTCCAACCTGGACTGTGATCTCAACAGATGCGAGTCTTTCAGGTTGGGGAGCTGTATGGGGATCTCTGACGGCACAGGGGGTTTGGGAATCTCAGGAGGCGAGATTACCAATCAACATTTTGGAACTCTGTGCGATTTTCAGAGCTCTTCAGTTCTGGCCTCTTCTAAAGAGAGAATCGTTTATTTGTTTTCAAACAGACAATGTCACGACCGTGGCATATGTCAATCATCAAGGTGGGACTCACAGTCCTCAAGCTATGAAAGAAGTATCTCGGATACTTGTATGGGCGGAATCCAGCTCCTGTCTAATTTCTGCGGTTCACATCCCAGGTGTAGACAATTGGGAAGCGGATTATCTCAGTCGCCAGACGTTACATCCGGGCGAATGATCTCTTCATCCAGAGGTTTTTCTACAGATTGTGCAAATCTGGGGTCTCCCTGAAATAGATCTGATGGCCTCTCATCTGAACAAGAAACTTCCCAGGTATCTATCCAGATCCCGGGATCCTCAGGCGGAAGCAGTGGATGCGTTGTCAATTCCTTGGAATTATCATCCTGCTTATATCTTTCCGCCTCTAGTTCTTCTTCCGAAAGTAATCTCCAAAATTCTAATGGAGCGCTCATGTGTACTGCTGGTGGCTCCAGCATGGCCCCACAGGTTTTGGTTTGCGGATCTCGTTCGGATGGCCAGTTGCCAACCTTGGACACTTCCGTTAAGGCCAGACCTTCTATCTCAAGGTCCTTTTTTCCATCAGGATCTCAAATCATTAAATTTGAAGGTATGGAAATTGAACGCTTAATTCTTAGTCATAGAGGTTTTTCTGACTCAGTGATTAATACTATGTTACAGGCTCGAAAATCTGTCTCTAGAAAGATTTATTATCGGGTTTGGAAGACTTACATCTCTTGGTGTTCTTCTCATAAATGTTCCTGGCATTCTTTCAGAATTCCTAGAATTTTACAATTTCTTCAGGATGGTTTGGATAAAGGTTTGTCTGCAAATTCCTTGAAAGGACAAATATCTGCTCTTTCTGTTCTTTTTCACAGAAAGATTGCTCATCTTCCTGATATTCGTTGTTTTGTACAGGCTTTGGTACGTATCAAACCTGTCATTAAGCCAATCTCTCCTCCTTGGAGTCTTAATTTGGTTTTGTCAGCCTTACAGGCTCCTCCGTTTGAGCCTATGCATTCTCTGGACATTAAATTACTTTCCTGGAAAGTATTGTTCCTTTTAGCTATCTCTTCAGCTAGAAGAGTTTCTGAGTTATCTGCTCTTTCTTGTGAATCTCCTTTTCTGATTTTTCATCAGGATAAGGCGGTGTTGCGGACTTCATTTCAATTTTTGCCTAAGGTTGTGAATTCTAACAACATTAGTAGAGAAATTGTTGTCCCTTCATTATGTCCTAATCCTAAGAATTCAAAGGAAAGGTCGTTACATTCGTTGGATGTAGTTAGAGCTTTAAAATATTATGTTGAAGCTACTAAAGATTTTAGAAAGACTTCTAGTCTATTTGTTATCTTTTCTGGTTCCAGGAAAGGTCAGAAGGCTTTTGCCATTTCTTTGGCGTCTTGGTTAAAGTCTTTGATTCATCATGCTTATGTGGAGTCGGGTAAGTCCCCGCCTCAAAGGATTACGGCTCATTCTACTAGGTCAGTCTCTACTTCCTGGGCTTTTAGGAATGAAGCTTCTGTTGATCAGATTTGCAAAGCAGCAACTTGGTCTTCTTTGCATACTTTTACTAAATTCTACCATTTTGATGTGTTTTCTTCTTCTGAAGCAGTTTTTGGTAGAAAAGTACTTCAGGCAGCTGTCTCTGTTTGATTCGTCTGCTTATAATTTCAGTTTTTTTCATTATAAGATTAAAACTTTTTGATTTGGGTTGTGGATTATTTTTTTCAGCGGAATTGGCTGTCTTTATTTTATCCCTTCCTCTGTAGTGACTCTTGCGTGGAAGTTCCACATCTTGGGTATCTGCTATCCCATACGTCACTAGCTCATGGACTCTTGCTAATTACATGAAAGAAAACATAATTTATGTAAGAACTTACCTGATAAATTCCTTTCTTTCATATTAGCAAGAGTCCATGAGACCCACCCTTTTTTGTGGTGGTTATGATTTTTTTGTATAAAGCACAATTTTTCCAATTCCTTATTTTTTTATGCTTTCGCTCCTTTCTTTTCACCCCACTTCTTGGCTATTCGTTAAACTGAATTGTGGGTGTGGTGAGGGGTGTATTTATAGGCATTTTAAGGTTTGGGAAACTTTGCCCCTCCTGGTAGGAATGTATATCCCATACGTCACTAGCTCATGGACTGTTGCTAATATGAAAGAAAGGAATTTATCAGGTAAGTTCTTACATAAATTATGTTTTTAGCATAACAGCTTTGCCTGTAGTCCTTTATACACTAATAAATATTACTAGGTTACCATTTAAAAAAACTTCTAGTAGAAATAGAAATGCATAACAGTGCATCTCACTTCTGTTTGGTCATTTCTGGTGAGAACTCAGCCACAGAGATAAAGCATTTCCTGTTGCTGGAAATGCTTAGAGATATTCTGCTGGAACTGGCAGCAGCCACTAAGAAAACAGCCCTACACTAGCTGTAGATCCATAGAGACAAATATCAGCTGCAGGATTAAATTGACATGGAAGTAAAATCAGTTTTCTCCTTAGCCTAACTAGACATAGAAAAAGAGATACATTTGACAGTAAAAGTAAATCGAAAAGTTTTTCTTTTTTTAAGGGACACTCAAGTCAAAATTAGACTTTTATTATTCAGATAAAGCAAACAATTTTAAACAACTTTTTATAGGCACACTTTCTGTGGCACCAGCTCCTACTGAGCATGTGCAAGATTCACAGAATATACGTATATGAATTTTGTGATTGGCTTATGACTGTCACATGATGCAGTGGGAGGGAAATAGAACAAACTTTAAAATGTGTCAGAAAGCAATCTTCCACTCATTTGAAATTCAAATTATGCATTTACTGATTATGATATTTTACTGTCTTGAGTGGTCCTTTATTAAAGGGCACAAAAGTTCATTTTGAAATGCACACTCTATAAGGAGTGATTTTGCAATATATATGTAACAATGTTATACATATAGTGCCCAAGATACATGCACACTGATGAGTCTATCTAGATATGTTCTCATGGAAAGGGGCTAAGTTTCAGCAAAATAGCAAGAGAAAGCAATAGATTTGGTAACAGAAGTAATATGTTTTTTTAGTGCACACTCTATACCCTGTCTGAATCATAAAAGTGCTGGCTTCCATATTTCTTTAAAGGAGTGATGGCCAACTTAATAACTAATGGGGGTAACAGACCAATATATTAGAAGCCTTAAAGGGACATTGTACTGTAAATATGTCTACTATAATGTGTTCCCAATTGTCTATTTTACCTGCTGGAGTGCATTTAACTGTCTGCAAACTGTCTCTTTACCTTTTTTGCCCATAAAAAATGTTTTTGCCCATAAAAAAATGCCACCTATACTATACAAAGTGTTTAATGTCCCTTTAAGTAAGCTTCAGAGTAACAATGCATTACTGAGAGCTACCTGAACACATCTGGGTGAGCCAATGACAAGAGGCATATGCACATAGCCATCAATCACCAGCTAGCTCCCAGTAGTGCATTACTACTCCTAAGTCTACCTAGGTATGTTTTTTAACAAAGGATACCAAGAGAAATTAATGTATTTGTTAACAGAAGTTAATTGAAAAGTCTCTTAAAATCTTATGCTTTGTCTGAATCATGACATTTTTAATTTTGACTGTCATCTCCCTTTAATATAAAGTGTTTCCATAGAAATGTAAAGAATTCATTTAAATTCTTCCTTGTTGTGATTAATTGATAGCTTAGAACAAAAGTGCTTTTGTGTAACTTCCCTTTTCTCCAACATAGGTGTGTCCGGTCCACGGCGTCATCCTTACTTGTGGGATATTCTCTTCCCCAACAGGAAATGGCAAAGAGCCCAGCAAAGCTGGTCACATGATCCCTCCTAGGCTCCGCCTACCCCAGTCATTCTCTTTGCCGTTGTACAGGCAACATCTCCACGGAGATGGCTTAGAGTTTTTTAGTGTTTAACTGTAGTTTTTATTATTCAATCAAGAGTTTGTTATTTTAAAATAGTGCTGGTATGTACTATTTACTCTGAAACAGAAAAGAGATGAAGATTTCTGTTTGTAAGAGGAAAATGATTTTAGCAACCGTTACTAAAATCCATGGCTGTTCCACACAGGACTGTTGAGAGGAATTAACTTCAGTTGGGGGAACAGTGAGCAGTCTTTTGCTGCTTGAGGTATGACACATTCTAACAAGACGATGTAATGCTGGAAGCTGTCATTTTCCCTATGGGATCCGGTAAGCCATGTTTTTTTCAGCAAGTAAATAAGGGCTTCACAAGGGCTTATTAAGACTGTAGACTTTTTCTGGGCTAAATCGATTCATATATTACACATATTTAGCCTTGAGGAATCATTTAATCTGGGTATTTTGATAAAATAATATCGGCAGGCACTGTTTTAGACACCTTATTCTTAGGGGCTTTCCCTAATCATAGGCAGAGCCTCATTTTCGCGCCGGTATTGCGCACTTGTTTTTGAGAGGCATGACATGCAGTCGCATGTGTGAGGAGCTCTGATACATAGAAAAGACTTTCTGAAGGCATCATTTGGTATCGTATTCCCCTTTGGGCTTGGTTGGGTCTCAGCAAAGCAGATACCAGGGACTGTAAAGGGGTTAAAGTTAAAAACGGCTCCGGTTCCGTTATTTTAAGGGTTAAAGCTTCCAAATTTGGTGTGCAATACTTTTAAGGCTTCAAGACACTGTGGTGAAATTTTGGTGCATTTTGAACAATTCCTTCATACTTTTTCGCAATTGCAGTAATAAAGTGTGTTCAGTTTAAAATTTAAAGTGACAGTAACGGTTTTATTTTAAAACGTTTTTTGTACTTTGTTATCAAGTTTATGCCTGTTTAACATGTCTGAACTACCAGATAGACTGTGTTCTGAATGTGGGGAAGCCAGGGTTCCTTCTCATTTAAATAAATGTGATTTATGTGACACTGAAAATGATGCCCAAGATGATTCCTCAAGTGAGGGGAGTAAGCATGGTACTGCATCATTCCCTCCTTCGTCTACACGAGTCTTGCCCACTCAGGAGGCCCCTAGTACATCTAGCGCGCCAATACTCCTTACTATGCAACAATTAACGGCTGTAATGGATAATTCTATCAAAAACATTTTAGCCAAAATGCCCACTTATCAGCGTAAGCGCGACTGCTCTGTTTTAGATACTGAAGAGCATGAGGACGCTGATGATAATGGTTCTGAAATGCCCCTACACCAGTCTGAGGGGGCCAGGGAGGTTTTGTCTGAGGGAGAAATTTCAGATTCAGGGAAAATTTCTCAACAAGCTGAACCCGATGTGATTACATTTAAATTTAAGTTGGAACATCTCCGCGCTCTGCTTAAGGAGGTATTATCCACTCTGGATGATTGTGAGAATTTGATCATTCCAGAGAAACTATGTAAAATGGACAAGTTCCTAGAGGTCCCAGGGCTCCCAGAAGCTTTTCCTATACCCAAGCGGGTGGCGGACATTGTAAATAAAGAATGGGAAAGGCCCGGTATACCTTTCGTCCCTCCCCCCCATATTTAAAAAATTGTTTCCTATGGTCGACCCCAGAAAGGACTTATGGCAGACAGTCCCCAAGGTCGAGGGAGCGGTTTCTACTTTAAACAAACGCACCACTATACCCATAGAAGATAGTTGTGCTTTCAAAGATCCTATGGATAAAAAATTAGAAGGATTGCTCAAAAAGATGTTTGTTCAGCAAGGTTACCTTCTACAACCAATTTCATGCATTGTCCCTGTCACTACAGCCGCGTGCTTCTGGTTCGATGAACTAGTTAAGGCGATCGATAGTGATTCTCTTCCTTATGAGGAGATTATGGACAGAATCCGTGCTCTCAAATTGGCTAATTCTTTCACCCTAGACGCCACTTTGCAATTGGCTAGGTTAGCGGCGAAAAATTCTGGGTTTGCTATTGTGGCGCGCAGAGCGCTTTGGTTGAAATCTTGGTCAGCGGATGCGTCTTCCAAGAACAAACTACTTAACATTCCTTTCAAGGGGAAAACGCTGTTTGGCCCTGACTTGAAAGAGATTATCTCTGATATCACTGGGGGTAAGGGCCACGCCCTTCCTCAGGATAGGTCTTTCAAGGCCAAAAATAAACCTAATTTTCGTCCCTTTCGTAGAAACGGACCAGCCCCAAGTGCTACGTCCTCTAAACAAGAGGGTAATACTTCTCAAGCCAAGCCAGCCTGGAGACCAATGCAAGGCTGGAACAAGGGAAAGCAGGCCAAGAAACCTGCCACTGCTACCAAGACAGCATGAAATGTTGGCCCCCGATCCGGGACCGGATCTGGTGGGGGGCAGACTCTCTCTCTTCGCTCAGGCTTGGGCAAGAGATGTTCTGGATCCTTGGGCACTAGAAATAGTCTCCCAAGGTTATCTTCTGGAATTCAAGGGGCTTCCCCCAAGGGGGAGGTTCCACAGGTCTCAATTGTCTTCAGACCACATAAAAAGACAGGCATTCTTACATTGTGTAGAAGACCTGCTAAAAATGGGAGTGATTCATCCTGTTCCATTAGGAGAACAAGGGATGGGGTTCTACTCCAATCTGTTCATAGTTCCCAAAAAAGAGGGAACGTTCAGGCCAATCTTAGATCTCAAGATCTTAAACAAGTTTCTCAAGGTTCCATCGTTCAAGATGGAAACCATTCGAACAATTCTTCCTTCCATCCAGGAGGGTCAATTCATGACCACGGTGGATTTAAAGGATGCGTATCTACATATTCCTATCCACAAGGAACATCATCGGTTCCTAAGGTTCGCATTCCTGGACAAGCATTACCAGTTCGTGGCGCTTCCCTTCGGATTAGCCACTGCTCCAAGGATTTTCACAAAGGTACTAGGGTCCCTTCTAGCGGTGCTAAGACCAAGGGGCATTGCAGTAGTACCTTACTTGGACGACATTCTGATTCAGGCGTCGTCCCTTCCTCAAGCAAAGGCTCACACGGACATAGTCCTGGCCTTTCTCAGATCTCACGGATGGAAAGTGAACGTGGAAAAGAGTTCTCTATCTCCGTCGACAAGGGTTCCCTTCTTGGGAACAATTATAGACTCCTTAGAAATGAGGATTTTTCTGACAGAGGCCAGAAAAACAAAACTTCTAACTCTTGTCGGACACTTCATTCCGTTCCTCTTCCTTCCATAGCGCAGTGCATGGAAGTAATAGGTTTGATGGTAGCGGCAATGGACATAGTTCCTTTTGCGCGCATTCATCTAAGACCATTACAACTGTGCATGCTCAGTCAGTGGAATGGGGACTATACAGACTTGTCTCCGAAAATACAAGTAAATCAGAGGACCAGAGACTCACTCCGTTGGTGGCTGTCCCTGGACAACCTGTCACAAGGGATGACCTTCCGCAGACCAGAGTGGGTCATTGTCACGACCGACGCCAGTCTGATGGGCTGGGGCGCGGTCTGGGGATCCCTGAAAGCTCAGGGTCTTTGGTCTCGGGAAGAATCTCTTCTACCGATAAATATTCTGGAACTGAGAGCGATATTCAATGCTCTCAAGGCTTGGCCTCAGCTAGCGAAGGCCAAGTTCATACGGTTTCAATCAGACAACATGACGACTGTTGCGTACATCAACCATCAGGGGGGAACAAGGAGTTCCCTGGCGATGGAAGAAGTGACCAAAATCATTCAATGGGCGGAGACTCGCTCCTGCCACCTGTCTGCAATCCACATCCCAGGAGTGGAAAATTGGGAAGCGGATTTTCTGAGTCGTCAGACATTGCATCCGGGGGAGTGGGAACTCCATCCGGAAATCTTTGCCCAAATCACTCTACTGTGGGGCATTCCAGACATGGATCTGATGGCCTCGCGTCAGAACTTCAAGGTTCCTTGCTACGGGTCCAGATCCAGGGATCCCAAGGCGACTCTAGTAGATGCACTAGTAGCACCTTGGACCTTCAAACTAGCTTATGTATTCCCGCCGTTTCCTCTCATCCCCAGGCTGGTAGCCAGGATCCATCAGGAGAGGGCGTCGGTGATCTTGATAGCTCCTGCGTGGCCACGCAGGACTTGGTATGCAGATCTGGTGAATATGTCATCGGCTCCACCATGGAAGCTACCTTTGAGACGAGACCTTCTTGTTCAAGGTCCGTTCGAACATCCGAATCTGGTCTCACTCCAGCTGACTGCTTGGAGATTGAACGCTTGATTTTATCAAAACGAGGGTTCTCAGATTCTGTTATTGATACTCTTGTTCAGGCCAGAAAGCCTGTAACTAGAAAAATTTACCACAAAATATGGAAAAAATATATCTGTTGGTGTGAATCTAAAGGATTCCCCTGGGACAAGGTAAAGATTCCTAAGATTCTATCTTTTCTCCAAGAAGGATTGGAGAAAGGGTTATCTGCAAGTTCCTTGAAGGGACAGATTTCTGCCTTGTCTGTGTTACTTCACAAAAAGCTGGCAGCTGTGCCAGATGTTCAAGCCTTTGTTCAGGCTCTGGTTAGAATCAAGCCTGTTTACAAACCTTTGACTCCTCCTTGGAGTCTCAACTTAGTTCTTTCAGTTCTTCAGGGGGTTCCGTTTGAACCCTTACATTCCGTTGATATTAAGTTATTATCTTGGAAAGTTTTGTTTTTGGTTGCAATTTCTTCTGCTAGAAGAGTTTCAGAATTATCTGCTCTGCAGTGTTCTCCTCCTTATCTGGTGTTCCATGCAGATAAGGTGGTTTTACGTACTAAACCTGGTTTTCTTCCAAAAGTTGTTTCTAACAAAAACATTAACCAGGAGATAGTCGTACCTTCTTTGTGTCCGAAACCTGTTTCGAAGAAGGAACGTTTGTTGCACAATTTGGATGTTGTTCGCGCTCTAAAATTCTATTTAGATGCTACAAAGGATTTTAGACAAACATCTTCCTTGTTTGTTGTTTATTCTGGTAAAAGGAGAGGTCAAAAAGCAACTTCTACCTCTCTCTCTTTTTGGATTAAAAGCATCATCAGATTGGCTTACGAGACTGCCGGACGGCAGCCTCCTGAAAGAATCACAGCTCATTCCACTAGGGCTGTGGCTTCCACATGGGCCTTCAAGAACGAGGCTTCTGTTGATCAGATATGTAGGGCAGCGACTTGGTCTTCACTGCATACTTTTACCAAATTTTACAAGTTTGATACTTTTGCTTCTTCTGAGGCTGTTTTTGGGAGAAAGGTTTTGCAAGCCGTGGTGCCTTCCATTTAGGTGACCTGATTTGCTCCCTCCCTTCATCCGTGTCCTAAAGCTTTGGTATTGGTTCCCACAAGTAAGGATGACGCCGTGGACCGGACACACCTATGTTGGAGAAAACAGAATTTATGTTTACCTGATAAATTACTTTCTCCAACGGTGTGTCCGGTCCACGGCCCGCCCTGGTTTTTTAATCAGGTCTGATAATTTATTTTCTTTAACTACAGTCACCACGGTATCATATGGTTTCTCCTATGCAAATATTCCTCCTTAACGTCGGTCGAATGACTGGGGTAGGCGGAGCCTAGGAGGGATCATGTGACCAGCTTTGCTGGGCTCTTTGCCATTTCCTGTTGGGGAAGAGAATATCCCACAAGTAAGGATGACGCCGTGGACCGGACACACCGTTGGAGAAAGTAATTTATCAGGTAAACATAAATTCTGTTTTATGGGGAGTATAGGGTTAAAGTATGATACACTTTAATGACAGCCAGTTTAGCAAATCTAAAACATATGCTGAGAATATACAGTTACTTTTAATCTTCCACATTCATTAGGTCTTAATTCTTGGCAGAACATTTATTATTCTACTTTTTATTATTTAATAGGAATTAGGTTTTTGTATTTCCAGTCTGAATTTCTCTCCCTATTATTTCACTTTCCTTTTTGATGGTTTCTGAGATTTTATTCACATTTCCTTCCTTTTGTAACTTGTAAGATCCAGTTCTGATATTATATAAACAAAAATGTACTGATTTATGACATATGGTAAACATTCACCAAGTTGTGCAACAATTTTGCTGCTATAAACATAGTTTAGTTTATTTTTTTGTTGAGAGTTAAAGGCACATGAAAGCAAACATTTTAAAGTATAGGAAAAGCGTCAGGTAAAGATATTTTCATGTGTGAAAAGGAAACATAAATGTTGTTTTAACAGCCAGTTGCCTTAAAGGGACAGTAATGTCAAAATTAAACTTTCATGATTCAGACAGAGCATGCAATGTTAAACGACTTTCCAATTTACTTCCGTTATCAAATCAGCTCTGTTCTCTTGTTATCGTTTGCTGAGGAGCACCTCTATCTAGTTGGAGATTGTTTGCTGCACTACTGATTCAGCTAGTTCCCAATAAAGTATTGCTGTTTGTCAGCAATGCCGTTTTCTTCTTTGTTGAACTTACTGACCCAACATTGGACATTGCATTGTGGCGTCCCCATACTACTTTTCCAGCCAACTCAATGGCAACTCTTTGCTTCAGCCTCACATTCATGTTGGGGAACTACCTACCTAAAACAGACAAACAGGCATTGCTTACTGAGAAACCCTTGTATATATGTGTGTGTGCATGCATATACAGTATCTCACAAAAGTGAGTACACCCCTCACTTTTGTGACAACACTGAAGAAATAACACTCTGCTAAAATGTAAAGTAGTGAGTGTACAGCCTGTATAACAGTGTAAATTTGCTGTCCCCTCAAAATAACTCAGCACACAGCCATTAATGTCTAAACCATTGGCAACAAATGTACACTGTTATACAGGCTGTACACTCACTACTTTACATTGTAGCAAAGTGTCATTTCTTCAGTGTTGTCACATGAAAAGATATAATAAAATATTTACAAAAATGTGAGGGGTGAACTCACTTTTGTGAGATACTGTATGTATGTATTTTGTATGCAGATACCTTGCAATGTAGTACTTAAAGGGATATGAAACCCATTTTTTTTTCTTTCATGATTCAGATAGAGCATGCAGTTTTTAGCAACTTTCTAATTTACTCCTATTACCAATCAGCAAGCTCTACCCATGGGGGCATATCTATCATGCTCTGTATGGAGCTTGAAGCCCCGTGTTTCTGGCGAGTTGCTTAAACGGGCATGCTCTATCTGAATCACAAAAGATAAAATTTGGGTTCAGTGTGCCTTTAACCTGTGTTTCATTGCCAGTTGCAACTCCCATTTGTTTCTCTTGTTTCTAATGGTTAACCATGAATATATAAAAACTATTTTCCAAATAAAGATGAACATATCACAACTAGCTATACTTAGAGTTTATAATCTAGAATATTACATTAGTAATAATACAACAAATCATAAAGGAAAGACAAACCAAATGGTCATATTGCTTATTACAGGAATTGCTTTATTTTTTTTAAAAAAATGATTATTGTCATTTTTAGCTTTACTATTCTATGTTTTTTTGTTTTTTTTAATGATGTTGAAGAAAGGGAGGTTGGCTGCCCGCATGCCATAAACCAGAGATAAAATTCCAACTCCCTAAACATTCCTCTGTGTTTTCAGCAAATTCTGAGCATGAAATGATTTGCCTCTTGTAAATACTTCTACTATAGACTATAAATCAACATTTCTTCAGGCCCTGAATCACTGCAAATAAATGGTTATATAATTGAAAAACGAAGGTAACACTACACTTACTTAAAGGGACACTGAACCCAATTTTTTTCTATTGTATTTCAGAAAGAGCATGCAATTTTAAGCAACTTTCTAATTTGCTCCTAGTATCAATTTTTCTTCATTCTCTTGCTATCTTTATTTGAAAAAGAAGGCATCTAAGCTTTTTTTGGTTTCAGTACTCTGGACAGCACTTTTTTATTGGTGGATGAATTTATCCACCAATCAGCAAGGACAACCCAGGTTGTTCACCAAAAATGGGCCGGCATCTAAACTTACATGTGTGCATTTCAAATAAAGATACCAAGAGAATGAAGAAAATTTGATAATAGGAGTAAATTAGAAAGTTGCTTAAAATTGCATGCTCTATCTGAATCACAAAAGAAAAAATTTGGGTACAGTGTCCCTTTAACATGTGACCTCTTATATAGAGACAGCAGATTTAAAATATGGATTAAAAAAGTTCAGAGGGGAAAAGAGTTATTTAAAAAAAGACACAAAAAAAAAATGGTGGATGAGAGTTTAAATTTAAGGATTTCATGAATTTTGGCATTTGAAAGATGACTTAAAGGGACAGTTCATTGTAAAATTGTTAACTTGGTGACAGATCAGATCTGTTTATCTTATCACTCAAATGCTTCCCTTTCTTATCTCTGTCTCTGTACAATATTTAGGAAGAACAATTGAAAATGAACATTTTAGAGATTTATCCCTTCCACATCCCAATGTGAATGTAATTTCTTCTGCTGCCTGTGTTTACATATTATACTTAAAGGGACAGCCTACACTAAAATTGTTATTGTTTAAAAATATAGATAATGCCTTTACTACCCATTCCACAGCTTTGCACAAACAACATTGATATATTAATATACTTTATAGCATTTAAACCTATACATTTCTGCCTGTTCTATGCCACTATAGACAGCCTCTTATCACATGCTTTTTTATTTGCTTTTCACAAAAGGAGACTGTTAGTTCATGTGGGCCATATAGATAACATTGCGTTCATGCCGAGGAGTTATTTAAGATTTAGCACAACACAATACTAAATTCAAGTCAATAAATAATAAATGAAAAGTCATGTGATCAGGGGGCTGTCAGAAGATGCTTAGATACAAGGTAATCACAGAGGTATAAAGTATATAAATATAACTGTGGAATGGTTAAAGGGATTATCTATCTTTTAAAACAATAAAAAAAACTTTTGTAGACTGTCCTTTTAATAGACTATTCCTTGGTATATAAACTTTCAGTATAGATAGGGATACTAAAGGCTAAATCATCTATTTCAAATGCCAATATAAAGACTAATGAGCTATTTGTAAACAATTTAATACACTCCAGCAGGTAAAATGGATCTTTGGGAACAAATTAAAGGAGAAAAAGTTTTTGGGTAAACTGTCCCTTTAAGCGTTGGCTTTGACAAGAACCAGAATTTTTTTCTGATCAAATTTCCATAATTTTCTAAAGATGTTATAAGATAAATATGAAGGTGGTCTGAATGTTTAACTTTACACCGCATTTGAATCTTATTAAATCTATTGCATTTATGCTATCAGGTGTAAAAAGAAACTCTTCCAGAACACAAGTGCAATGGATCCAGGGTGGAATTGATTTAAATTACTAGTTAGTAAGACTGATTTAAATCAATTTAAATCATGTTTTTCATTATTAGAATAATAACTTTTCAGATTATTTTTCTGGTTATATCAGACCTTTACTGATTTACTTATATATCATTAGATATGCATAGATAGAATATTGAAATTAAATTATTGGGAGATGAACTATCTATAGTTTAATAGGTTAATTATTCATATTTGATCAACTTTTCAGCATTACTTTATTGGAAGGAGAAAAATAATGATTACCTTAATAATAACAATTTAAATAGTTTTATTTAACTAAAACAGCAACATTATATTTCATTTTTAATGTGCCAACACTTGTCCTTAGCCTGCATACCATCGTGTCAAAGCACCGCTCCGTCCCTCCCGGTACACCGGGTACCATCGGCAATCTGCCGTCTGACAAAGGGGTTAACACATACCACAGGGACCAGACATATACCTCCTCTTTATAAGACAAATTGCTATGAAAGAGGGCACAACACACTCATAATGAGTAATGTAGTGTGAAACACAGATTTATACCTCCTCTTTATTAGACAAAATGCCATAGGTTATGAATGTTATTGTGGACGCTCACTGCCAAGAAGGAAATGAAATTATCAGGTCAGAATAATTTTAGCTCTTCCATTCTCACACTTAGATCCTTGTGCAGATCTATTCAACTCCAAACAATCTTCTATTCAGTGAGTTTAGTATGGGTGGATTTGGTGTACATAGATTTGCAGGGCAGCAAAGGCATTAAAAGGACAAAATAAAACTTTAATGATTCAGAAAGAACATGTCATTTTTAACAATTTTCCATTTTACTTCTCTTATCTAATTTGCTTAGTTCTCTTGGTTACCATTGTTGAAAAGCGTGCATAGGAAGGTTCAGCACCAGTGCACTACTGTGAGCTAGCTGCTTGTCGCTGTCTCACCCAATGTGTTTAGCTAGGCCCCCAGTAGAGCATTACTTTCCTTCAACAAAGGATACCAAGAATGAAGCAAATTTGATAATAGAAGTAAATCTGAAATCTGAAAATGGGATGCTCAATATGAAACCAAAAGTTTTCTTTTATGATTATGTCACTTTAAGGTTTATTTCTCAACGCTGTATGTTTATTTTATAACATTTTGCTGTGAAGAAGAGGCAGGTTATTTCTGCTGACATAAATTCACCGTTTTGAAAACTAAAAAACAATGATATGTGATAATAGCTTCAAGATAGAACAATTGCCCAAAATAATCTGACAGAAACCTCCGGGAGAGCATGATATTGTGAATGGATTAATGGAAAAAACATGACCACAAAAAACAAATAAACATTACAGCCATGAATATACAGCATCTTGCTATATAATTAAGAACTAATCTATATTTCAGGGTGAATATATTTAGATAGATTTTCTCCAACATAGGTGTGTCCGGTCCACGGCGTCATCCTTACTTGTGGGATATTCTCTTCCCCAACAGGAAATGGCAAAGAGCCCAGCAAAGCTGGTCACATGATCCCTCCTAGGCTCCGCCTTCCCCAGTCATTCTCTTTGCCGTTGCACAGGCAACATCTCCACGGAGATGGCTAAGAGTTTTTTGGTGTTTAAATGTAGTTTTTATTCTTCAATCAAGAGTTTGTTATTTTAAAATAGTGCTGGTATGTACTATTTACTCTGAAACAGAAAGGAGATGAAGATTTCTGTTTGTAAGAGGAAAATGATTTTAGCAACCGTTACTAAAATCGATGGCTGTTTCCACACAGGACTGTTGAGATGAATTAACTTCAGTTGGGGGAAACAGTGAGCAGACTTTTGCTGCTTGAGGTATGACACATTTCTAACAAGACTTGGTAATGCTGGAAGCTGTCATTTTCCCTATGGGATCCGGTAAGCCATTTTCTTAATTTTTAATATAAGAATAAAGGGCTTCACAAGGGCTTTAAAGACTGGTAGACATTTTTCTGGGCTAAAACGATTACTTTATAAGCATATTTAATGGTTTATAACTTTGGAGAGTTATTTTAATCTTGGGAATTCTGTTAAAAAAATGGCAGGCACTGTATTGGACACCTTTTTCACTGGGGGCCTTTTCTAGTCATAGGCAGAGCCTCATTTTCGCGCCACTAATGCGCAGTTGTTTTTGAGAAGCAAGGCATGCAGATGCATGTGTGAGGAGCTCAGATCCACTGAAAAAGCTTATTGAAGGCGTCATTTGGTATCGTATTCCCCTCTGGGCTTGGTTGGGTCTCAGCAAAGCAGATACCAGGGACTGTATAGGGGTTAAATGTAAAAACGGCTCTGGTTCCGTTATTTTAAAAGTTAAAGCTTTCAAATTTGGTGTGCAATACTTTTAAGGCTTTAAGACACTGTGGTGAAATTTTGGTGAATTTTGAACAATTCCTTCATACTTTTTCGCATATTCAGTAATAAAGTGTGTTCAGTTTAAAATTTAAAGAGACAGTAACGGTTTTATTTTAAAACGTTTTTTGTGCTTTGTTATCAAGTTTATGCCTATTAACATGTCTGAACTAGCAGATAGACGATGTTCTGTATGTTCGGAAGCCAAGGTTCCTCTCCATTTAAATATATGTGATGAATGTGACAAACAAAGTAGGGACAATGATGCCACTGATAATAATGTTGCCCAAACTGATTCCTTAAGTGAGGGGAGTAAGCATGGTACTGCATCATCTCCTTCCATGTCTACACCAGTCTTGCCCACTCAGGAGGTCCCTAGTGCATCTAGTGCGCCAATCCTCCTTACTATGCAACAATTAACGGCTGTAATGGATAATTCTATTAAAAACATTTTAGCCAAAATGCCCACTTATCAGCGAAAGCGTGACTGCTCTGTTTTAGACACTGAAGAGCATGAGGATGCTGATGATAATGGTTCTGACATGCCCTTACACCAGTCTGAAGGGGCCAGGGAGGTTTTGTCTAAGGGAGAAATTTCAGATTCAGGAAAAATTTCTCAACAAGCTGAACCTGACGTTATTGCATTCAAATTTAAATTGGAACATCTCCGCGCTCTGCTTAAGGAGGTGTTATCTACTCTGGATGATTGTGACAATTTGGTCATTCCAGAGAAATTATGTAAGATGGACAAGTTCCTAGAGGTCCCGGTGCCCCCCGAAGCTTTTCCTATACCCAAGCGGGTGGTGGACATTGTAAATAAAGAATGGGAAAGGCCCGGCATACCTTTTGTCCCTCCCCCTATATTTAAGAAATTATTTCCTATGGTCGACCCCAGGAAGGACTTATGGCAGACAGTCCCCAAGGTCGAGGGGGCGGTTTCTACTCTAAACAAACGCACCACTATCCCTATAGAAGATAGTTGTGCTTTCAAAGATCCTATGGATAAAAAATTAGAGGGTTTGCTTAAAAAGATGTTTGTTCAGCAAGGTTACCTTCTACAAACAATTTCATGCATTGTTCCTGTCACTACAGCAGCGTGTTTCTGGTTCGAAGAACTAGAAAAGTCGCTCAATAAAGCATCTTCTTATGAGGAGGTTATGGACAGAGTTCAAGCACTTAAATTGGCTAACTCTTTTACCTTAGACGCCACTTTGCAATTAGCTAGATTAGCGGCGAAAAATTCAGGTTTTGCTATTGTGGCGCGCAGAGCGCTTTGGCTAAAGTCTTGGTCAGCGGATGTGTCCTCCAAGAACAAATTGCTTAACATCCCTTTCAAGGGGAAAACGCTGTTTGGCCCTGACTTGAAAGAGATTATTTCAGACATCACTGGGGGAAAGGGCCACGCCCTTCCTCAGGATAGGTCTTTTAAGGCTAAAAATAAAACAAATTTTCGTCCCTTTCGCAGAAACGGACCAGCCTCAAACTCTACATCCTCTAAGCAAGAGGGTAATTCTTCTCAAACCAAGCCAGCCTGGAGACCGATGCAAGGCTGGAACAAAGGTAAACAGGCCAAGAAGCCTGCTACCACTACCAAGACAGCATGAGATGCTGGCCCCCGATCCGGGACCGGATCTGGTGGGGGGCAGACTCTCTCTCTTCGCTCAGGCTTGGGCAAGAGATGTTCAGGATCCTTGGGCGCTAGAAATAGTTTCTCAAGGTTATCTCCTGGAATTCAAGGAACTACCCCCAAGGGGAAGGTTCCACAGGTCTCAATTGTCTTCAGACCAAATAAAAAGACAGGCATTCTTACATTGTGTAGAAGACCTGTTAAAAATGGGAGTGATTCATCCTGTTCCATTAGGAGAACAAGGGATGGGGTTTTACTCCAATCTGTTCATAGTTCCCAAAAAAGAGGGAACATTCAGGCCAATTTTGGATCTCAAGATCCTAAACAAATTTCTCAGGGTTCCATCGTTCAAAATGGAAACCATTCGGACAATTCTTCCTACCATCCAGGAAGGTCAATTCATGACCACGGTGGATTTAAAGGATGCGTATCTACATATTCCTATCCACAAGGAACATCATCGGTTCCTAAGATTCGCCTTTCTGGACAGGCATTACCAGTTTGTGGCACTTCCATTCGGATTAGCCACTGCTCCAAGAATTTTCACAAAGGTACTAGGGTCCCTTCTAGCGGTGCTAAGGCCAAGGGGCATTGCAGTAGTACCTTACTTGGACGACATTCTAATTCAAGCGTCGTCTCTGCCACAAGCAAAGGCTCATACGGACATTGTCCTAGCCTTTCTCAGATCTCACGGGTGGAAAGTGAACGTAGAAAAAAGTTTTCTATTCCCGTCAACAAGAGTTCCCTTCTTGGGAACAATAATAGACTCCTTAGAAATGAAGATTTTTCTGACAGAGGCCAGAAAATCAAAACTTCTAAGCTCTTGTCAAGTACTTCATTCTGTTCTTCTTCCTTCCATAGCGCAGTGCATGGAAGTAATAGGTTTGATGGTTGCGGCAATGGACATAGTTCCTTTTGCGCGGATTCATCTAAGACCATTACAACTGTGCATGCTCAGACAGTGGAATGGGGATTATACAGACTTGTCCCCGACGATCCAAGTAGATCAGAGGACCAGAGATTCACTCCGTTGGTGGCTGACCCTGGACAACCTGTCTCAAGGGATGAGCTTCCGCAGACCAGAGTGGGTCATTGTCACGACCGACGCCAGCCTGGTGGGCTGGGGCGCGGTCTGGAACTCCCTGAAAGCTCAGGGTCTATGGTCTCGGGAAGAATCTCTTCTCCCGATAAACATTCTGGAACTGAGAGCGATATTCAATGCTCTCAAGGCTTGGCCTCAACTAGCAAAGGCCAAATTCATAAGGTTTCAATCAGACAACATGACGACTGTTGCATATATCAACCATCAGGGGGGAACAAGGAGTTCCCTGGCGATGGAAGAAGTGACCAAAGTAATTCAATGGGCGGAGATTCACTCCTGCCACTTGTCTGCAATCCACATCCCAGGAGTGGAAAATTGGGAAGCGGATTTTCTGAGTCGTCAGACATTTCATCCGGGGGAGTGGGAACTCCATCCGGAAATCTTTGCCCACATAACTCAATTATGGGGCATTCCAGACATGGATCTGATGGCGTCTCGTCAGAACTTCAAGGTTCCTTGCTACGGGTCCAGATCCAGGGATCCCAAGGCGACTCTAGTAGATGCACTAGTAGCACCTTGGACCTTCAACCTAGCCTATGTATTCCCACCGTTTCCTCTCATTCCCAGGCTGGTAGCCAGGATCAATCAGGAGAGGGCTTCAGTGATCTTGATAGCTCCTGCGTGGCCACGCAGAACTTGGTATGCAGACCTGGTGAATATGTCATCGGCTGCACCATGGAAGCTACCTTTGAGACGGGACCTTCTTGTTCAAGGTCCGTTCGAACATCCGAATCTGGCCTCACTCCAACTGACTGCTTGGAGATTGAACGCTTGATTTTATCAAAGCGTGGGTTCTCAGATTCTGTCATTGATACTCTTATTCAGGCTAGAAAGCCTGTAACTAGAAAAATTTACCATAAAGTATGGAAGAAATATATCTGTTGGTGCGAATCGAAAGGATTCCCATGGAACAGGGTAAAAATTCCTAAAATTCTATCCTTTCTACAAGAGGGTTTGGAGAAAGGATTATCTGCAAGTTCTTTGAAGGGACAGATTTCTGATTTATCTGTTTTACTTCACAAAAAGCTGGCGGCTGTGCCAGATGTTCAAGCTTTTGTTCAGGCTCTGGTTAGAATCAAGCCTGTTTACAAACTTTTGACTCCTCCTTGGAGTCTCAATTTAGTTCTTTCAGTTCTTCAAGGGGTTCCGTTTGAACCCTTACATTCCGTAGATATTAAGTTATTATCTTGGAAAGTTTTGTTTTTGGTTGCAATTTCTTCTGCTAGAAGAGTTTCAGAGTTATCTGCTCTGCAGTGTTCTCCTCCTTATCTGGTGTTCCATGCAGATAAGGTGGTTTTGCGTACTAAACCTGGTTTTCTTCCGAAAGTTGTTTCTAACAAAAATATTAACCAGGAGATAGTTGTGCCTTCTTTGTGTCCGAATCCAGTTTCAAAGAAGGAACGTTTGTTGCACAATTTGGATGTAGTTCGTGCTCTAAAATTCTATTTAGAGGCTACAAAGGATTTCAGACAAACATCTTCCTTGTTTGTTGTTTATTCTGGTAAAAGGAGAGGTCAAAAAGCAACTTCTACCTCTCTCTCTTTTTGGCTTAAAAGCATCATCCGATTGGCTTATGAGACTGCCGGACGGCAGCCTCCTGAAAGAATCACAGCTCACTCCACTAGGGCTGTGGCTTCCACATGGGCCTTCAAGAACGAGGCTTCTGTTGATCAGATATGTAAGGCAGCGACTTGGTCTTCACTGCACACTTTTACCAAATTTTACAAATTTGATACTTTTGCTTCTTCTGAGGCTATTTTTGGGAGAAAGGTTTTGCAAGCCGTGGTGCCTTCCATCTAGGTGACCTGATTTGCTCGCTCCCATCATCCGTGTCCTAAAGCTTTGGTATTGGTTCCCACAAGTAAGGATGACGCCGTGGACCGGACACACCTATGTTGGAGAAAACAGAATTTATGCTTACCTGATAAATTACTTTCTCCAACGGTGTGTCCGGTCCACGGCCCGCCCTGGTTTTTTAATCAGGTCTGATGAATTATTTTCTCTAACTACAGTCACCACGGTATCATATGATTTCTCCTATGCATATTCCTCCTTTACGTCGGTCGAATGACTGGGGAAGGCGGAGCCTAGGAGGGATCATGTGACCAGCTTTGCTGGGCTCTTTGCCATTTCCTGTTGGGAAAGAGAATATCCCACAAGTAAGGATGACGCCGTGGACCGGACACACCGTTGGAGAAAGTAATTTATCAGGTAAGCATAAATTCTGTTTTTCATCAAATAAATATTTTATATAAAAAAAATCCTATTTAAATAAATAAATAAAAAACTGATTTAAATAACAAAAACATTTTTTTTTTGTTTTTAATAATTGATTTTTATCCACCCTGAATGGAAATGGTAAACATAATTCAGTTGCCCTTAAATGCTATTTGAGCTGGGCAGATTTTGGACTTTTCAGTGTGACATCTGGTTATTGATTGTTAAAGGGACAGTCAAGTATAAATTAAACTTTCATTATTCAGATAGGACTTGTAATTTTAATCAACTTTCCAATTTACTTTTATAATCAAATTTGCTTTTTTCTCTTGGTATTCTTAGTTTAAACTAAACATAGGTAGGCTCATATGCTAATTTCTAAGCCTTTGAGGGCTGCCTCTTATCACATGCTTTTTACATCTCTTTTCAACACAAAGAGACAGAAAGTACATGTGGGCCATATAGATAACACTGTGTTCAGGCACAGGGAGTTATTTAAGATCTAGCACAATACAATGCTAAATTTAAGACAATAGATAATAAACAGTCACAGTTATGTGATCAGGGGGCTGGAAGAAGGTTCTTAGATACAAGGTAATCACAGAGGTAAAAAGTATATTAATATAACTCTGTTGGTTGTGCAACACTGGGGAATGGGTAATAAAGGGATTATCTATCTTTTAAAACAATAACAATTCTATGGTAGACTGTCCCTTTAAGAAATAAATTGAAAGGTCTTCACAGAGTCAGTGATAGAGCATTAGATAACCTGTTCCCTACACCACAAGATTCCACTTCTACTATACAGACAGATGACTTGTTTCTGGTTTAGGAACAGATTAAATATGTTTAGGAACAGATAAAAAAAGTTTGCAACACAAATTATTTTCTCCATTCATGTTTTTGCTTCAAAAGTCATTGTAAACACCCATCTGAAATCAGACATTTTGAGGTTTATAGTTCTAAGTCAAGAAAAAAATCAAAGGTCAGACCATGGTCTCTCTACTCAAGTTTTCAGAACCCACCAACAGGCCTGAGTTTTAGGATTACCTCGGATGAGAACAAGCTAGATATCCACAACCATTGATAGAATACAGGTGTACAGCTATTATTAATCTGATGGAAGTAGTATGAGTAGCTACAGAAATGGATGTATTACATTTTCTTGTCTTTTACATATGTATGAAGTCTGATCTTTGGATATAATAGTGAAATAACTCTTAACCCAGCTTTCTTGCAGCCTAGAGGTGGATGACAATCAGGGCATAACCCTCTAGTAATCACAAGGTTGATGTGAAAATGACAACGTCCTTAGTTATTAGATACAAGGTTTAGAGAACTAAATGTGATCAATGTGTAATGAAACCAACATTGTATTTTTTTGATTGTATAATAAACCTTAAAGTTGTACTTACCTGTCTTCACACATGATCTAGAGAGTAACTATGACCACACATCATTTTAACTGGTTAAAACTGTAAATATTTGTTGTACTTGTTTTCTGTGTCGATATTATTACAAATGGGATATTTTGTTTTATGTTTCTCTCTGAAAAATTCCTATGGTTTTAAGGAGAAATCTCTAATTTTCCTCTCAAAAAAGCTTAGAAGCAGACATTGAAACATGGCAGGGATTACTAAGATGTAGCTGGAAGAGCAAAAACACTTTATTATAAAATGATATTTATTTAATTGATTTATTTATTTGCCTAACGTTACAGGTTTGAAAACACCTTTAGGGAATTAAGGAATTAGTTTGCTTTATTTGTAGTAAACGAGAAAAGGTTAACTAATGATTAACTAATCATAAAATAATATAGCACTGTTACATTTTTATTATATAGGCTTCTGTTTGGGCCAACTGGTACGGTGTCCAAGATGACTGCTCAGTGGGTGAACCATCTGCTTCTCTGCCCCCTGCACCCTCTTACAGCCAGCTAGAAGTCCCGCCACCTTATGAGGCAGTCTCTGCAGGTGGGTTGGTTCCAACTTGTCATGTCCTTTTTTTAATACAATGCAGACACAATTATTTGTATGTATTATGTATGTGAATTCTAGTAGCCACTGTCATGTGAAATAAAACATCTCACCTCTTCCCTGATGACCAAATAAGACTTTTTGGAGATATTTTAAGTGTCAGCTTGTGTAGGTGTGCTTAAAAAAGAGTAACTACCTTTAAAACAAAGATAAACAGTTAAAGGGAGTAGTTAAATGCTCTAATGCTCTAGAACAGTTTTTCATTGTACTACTTTCAGTTTCTAACCATGCTCTTAACTCCCACAAACGTGTTAAACACATAGCTAAAGCCCACTCCGGATGAGCTATGTACGTCCTCCCCTGAGCTGGATATGGTTGTTGATTGTTAGCTATGAACATAAACCACCCCTTATTTGCTCACCAGCTGTGCCCATCTCCAGAAGCAGAATAGCATTGCCATTCCGGAGCAGACTTTAAGTTGTTAACATCTTTGATGAGGGTCCAACACTTTGCTATAATCACTCAGTAATGCAATAGTAAAATGCTGTAGCACTCTAGTGAATTTCACTATTGCACTTTTATGTTCCTTTAATGGCACATAAAGCAGTCTATATTTTATGGTAATGTAATGCACGATAAACTTAAGTTGCTTGCAAGTCAGTGCCTGGCTGGCAGTTTTAAATTTAGAGTCAGAAAACATTTTTATCATATAGACTGTTTATATGAGACTTGTTTTAGATAATGCTACATCAAAAACTGCTACAGAAATGTTCTTGAATGTTGGATGGTAGATGGGCCTAGAATGGTATAGAATGTGGAAAATGTGATTTCTTAATACCAGAGAATAAAGCTGTCTAATGCACACATGCTCAACTGGTGTTTTAAATAGTAGATCATTATAATTGCTATGCAAGTTTGAATTACATTGATATAGACTATCCTTAAAGGGACATTAACAACTAAATACATTTCATGCACCTCCCTCTAATTATGGGTGCCGCCATTTTGGAACCTAGGTTACACTGTAGGTATCTGAAGGAGAGTTGCTGCACTTGCACAAAAACATCAGCACTGGAATGTAGTGAAAGCTAAATTTCAATATTGCAGCTCTCATGACTAGAGGGAGTTGGGGAATAACCCCAATACCATGCTTATAAAATGTATTTAGTGTTAATGTTTCTTTTATCAGCATAGTATTTAAAGATTAGCCTGGATTTGCATCAATGTTGTCAATTATTTTAATCAAACAATGCTATTTCAGTTTCATCTCAGAAAATGAACTTAATCTGTATATTATATTTTTCTTTGCAGCAGATGATTCGAAGCCTCCACCTTATAGCGAACTGGCCCCTGATGTCAATGACCCTAACTCACACATTTTGAATATACCAGAAAATTATGATGCCTGCAGTTTGAGTGAAGCTCCTCCTCCTTACACGCCCTCACCAGTGACAGAAGAAAACTCTGCACCACCATATTCCCAGCCTATAGTACAAACTGAAACTATTAACACAAACAATCTCAGTTCCTAGCCGTGCAATTCCACTTTTACCACACATTTTGATTTAGAACAAAGTGGGGTTTTTATTGTATTTTAATCTAGGAAATCAGATCTTGGCTAAACAAACATGATTAAAACAAATTGTATCCTCTTGGCAATTTAAAAAGATCATCCTTTTAAATTTGCTTCCTGTTTATGATAACTTGTTTTGTTTGTTTTTCTATGCACTCAGACTGTTTACATTGATGCAACATTCAACATGATCTTCTCTGCTGTTACCAGTAAAGCCTCCTTGGAAATGAAAAAAACTAAACTAATTGATTTTTTAAACAAAATGTGCACTAAAAATAGAAAACACATTTTTAGAATCAAAAATATTAACGCGTTTTGATCTCCCACCTGTTTCATATTTTAGCGAAGGATTAAAAAAACCTGTAAGGATCAATTCATAAAGAAAAAATCATTTATACCACTATATCATCATATAATGGAGGATTTTATGTATGTTCTCTTCATATTTACAACACGTGGGATATATGGAATAAATGTTCAAGTCTACCAAAACTCACATTTTTTTCTTTGGGAGGAAAAATTGACTAATATTTTCATCATTGATTTATATTAATGCAGGAAAAAATGAAAATATGTCCATATGTCTCCCTCAATACCGTCATGCCTACGACAGCCTTTTAAAACAGTCAATGAATGCACAAGAAAACAATAAGGATTATATATAGCTTTTTTGTGTGGGATTACCTCAGAGTTGTAGACTGTGCATTAACTTTAAATAGGAAGCGCAAAGCCAGCAACCCATTCAGAGACAACTTTGGAAACCTTTTTTTTTTAATTTAAGAACAATGCCGGACTTTGGAACAGGAGCACTTTTTGCACTGGAGGACAACTGGAGTAAAATGATGACAAACACTTTATGAGGAACATGTTATTCCTGTTGTATCTGGCTTGTATTGTTGGCTTTGGGATTGACACTACGTGTTCTTATTCATTCTTTTACTGCCAGCACTATGAACCCATAGGAAAATACAAAATAAGGGGTTTGTGTGCCAATAAAGGACAATAATTGAATTTCTTGTTGTGAAAGTTAACCTGCTATTTAGAGTAGTATTTGTAATCTTAATTATGGGATAGGTAGGATGTCTATGTATGTTGTAGTAAACACGCAGTTAAAATAATTTATATTATAACAACTTTTTGACACTGAAACAGCAGAGTCCAACTTACATGTATGCCTTTTTATTTGTATATGGTATTCGTAAACATCATTGAAAACGACTCTATTTTTTCAACAAAAACACTGTTCTATTACTTTTTTTATTCTTCTTTGAGCCATTGGGTATATTTATAGTTGGTTGGTTATCTGAACCAATGCTCCCCATAATTTGCACTGGATACATTTAAAAACTTGTCTCCATGTGCCATCATGCTGTATTAATGACATTATTGGTTTCTCAAATTCTATTGAGCTGCAATATAGCTATCTCTGTGACCTCATCTCTAGATGCCTCAATGTCCACATAATCTATATTCACCTCACACTAGGGGGTAGATTTATCAAAGTGCGAGCGGACATGATACAACGTAGTGTATCATGTCTGCTGCTCATCGATAAACTTATCATTGCACCACAGTTCTTGTGAACTGCTGGTGCAATGCCGCCCCCTGCAGATTTGCGGCCAATCATCTGCTAGCAGGGGGTGTCAATCAACCTGATCGTATTTGATCTGGTTGATTTCTGTCCGGGGCCTCAGAGCAAGCTGACAAGTTATGGAGCAGCGGTCTTTAGACCGCTGCTTCTTAACTTCTGTTTCCGGCAAGCATGAAGGCTCGCACAGAAACAGGGGCGTAAATCGGCCCCTAGGTATGTTCCCTCCTTTCTAAGCTTACACATTTGAAGTTTTCTCTTTGTATTGTCCAAAAATGTTTTTAAGATCTGTCTGCCCTGTATATTTAAATATTACCCACAAAACGATGCCACTAATGGTTCTTTTTCTTTTCTATGGATGGCCATGTCAATACAACTAAGACTGAAAAGCACACACATTTATGCAACTTAATGATAGCCATAACATGTAAACAATTAATTTGAGAACTCTTAACTCAAACAATCATGTAAAACTTACCTGCAAATGAGTGTTCTTTTCACAAAACTATACAAAATGACACCATTGGCATAGGTGCGGCGTATCTTGGCATATTAAAAATATAGCATAATAACACACAGTAAATGATAACATATTGCCTTCAAATCATTGATAACTATATATATACACACACATACATACACAAAAACACACTATATTGCCAGTATGTGGACACCTGACCATCACACCTATATGAGCTTGTTGGACTTTCCATTCCAAAATTGGGGCATTACTCTAGAGTGCCCCCCCTGCCTTTGTGACTATAACAACCATCACTCATCTGAGAAAGCTTTCCAAATGGAATTTGTGCCCATATAGCCAAATAATGATTTACAAGGTCAGTTGGAAAAGAAAGCTCACAATTGGCATTCAAATTCATCCTAAAGGTGTTGAAAGGGGTTGAGGTCAAGGCCCTGTGCAGGTCACTCACTTTCCTCTACACCAAATTTGTCAAACCATGTCTTCATGTACCTCACTTTGTGTACAGGGGCACAGCTATGCTGGAACAGGAAAGAGCCTTCCACAAACTGTTGCCACAAAGTTGGAAGTGCACAATTGTCTAAAATGTATTTGTATCCAGTAGCACCAAACCCTGAAAATCACCCCCATTATCATGTTGATGTGAGTTTTATGTACAACTGCTCAGCCTTGGAAACCCATTTCATGAATCTTCCCATGCACAATTTTTGTGCTGATGCTTCGGCACTCGGCAGCCCCACTCTGTGAGTTTGCCTGGTCTACCACTTTGTGACTGAACTGTTTTTGCTCCTATACAATTCTACTTCACAATAATAGCACTTACAGTTGACTCTGGCAGATCTAGTAAGACAGAAATTTCTCAAACTGACTTGTGGAAAAGGTGGCATGCTATGACGTTGCCACATTTTAAGTCACTAACTTTTCAGTACATTGCCCTGCCAATGTTTGTCTATAGAGATGTCATGGCTTTGTGCTGGATTGTATGCACCTGTTAGAGTTTGGCTGAAACACCTGAACACAATAATTAGTAGGGGTGTCCACATATTTTTGGCCATATAGTGTGTGTGTCTATATATATATATATATATATATATATATATATAATATATATATATATATATATATGTATGTATGTATATATCCTTTTATATATATTACGAATATTTAAGGGATTTCGTACACTTGTATAACATAAGATATTTTCTAAAGCCCATTACCATGGATATTCTTAAAATTAAAAAGAGAAACAAAGATATATGATGAAAAAGGAAAATTGGAGTACAGATTATTTAAGTTAGTTGGGTCCTAACATTCCTTAAAGAGGCAAACTAAATCAACCCCTTAAAAAAACAATAGGAGATTGATGAGGGCACTATGGCTTCCATCTACTTTTAAAATGAGCAAACATGCTTTAGTTGTGCATGAACATTCGTAATGTACATTGATATATATATATATAAAAGCTGAGATTGACTTTAGATTGATATTAACTCTTCTGTATTCAAATATTTACTGTTAAATCTAATTATTGCCAAAATTTTAAATACTACTCTAATTTAAAATGTCTGTATTTTTACATTTCTTTGTATAATGTACTCTGTAAGAATCACCCTTTCTTGCTAGGCTTACATATTGTTTGTTTAATATGATATTTTTTCCACAAAGGGCTAATATAATCATGTAGCAGTTTTGTTTTTGCATCATTAGTAAAGATTACCTCAATGAGGTTGTTATAAGGAAAAAGTACCCTACATTATTTCATTATTATTGAACAGTAGGGGGCCGAATTATCAAGCTCCGAATGGCTCGCCGGAAACAGTAGTTATGAAGCAGCGGTCTAAAGACCTCTGCTCCATAACTTGTCTGCCTGCTCTGAGACTGCGGTCTGCAATCCACCCGATCCTATACAATCGGGCTGACTGACACCCCCTGCTAGCGGTCGATTGGCCGTGAACCTGCAGGGTGCGGCATTGCACAAGCAGTTCACGGGAACTGCTTGCGCAATGATAAATGCTGACAGCGTATGCTGTCAGCATTTATCGATGTGCAGCGGACATGATACGCTACATTGTATCATGTCCGTCCGCACTTTAATAAATCGGCCCCTTTGTATTAAATTCAAACAAATGCTGCATTTACTGTTTTTTTTAAAAAAAAAAATCCAATTTGACATTTTTTTATGAAATATACACACAATAGAAAATGAAAAAAATGCCTATTTTTGTATGCTTAGGAGAGTCACCACAAAAATATCAATATTTTCAAAGTTTAAAAAAATCTTACAGACAGGGTTTCTTTGAAATAAATAGCATATCTTATTTATAGTTTAAAAATGATTGTTTTCAGGTTCTTATAAATTGGACTGTTGTCTGTCTATTAAAGTTAATCTATAATATTTTAAATTCAAAATTGTTTCTTTTAGCTAAATAAATCTACAAGGCATTTTATTCCATTTCTATTGTTTATATTCTGCTGATTAATACTTAGATTGTATTGGAAAGAACAAGTGTTTGTAGAACAATTTTTTGTGTCACTGTCTGCACATTATCTATATTAAAAAAAAATTACCATTTTTTTTTAGATATATACAGGTATGTATTGGCAATAAAAACTGCCAACAAAAGAGAGAATACGATTTCTTTAACTCGGTTTGAAAAAAGCACTAAAAAAATGTATTAAATTGAAAATAAAGGAAAAATTTATAAAATAACAAAAATTCCAATTCAAAAAGGACATTTTTATTTTTAATGCCTTTTGATTTTGAAAAACAGTGCCAAATCTTAATATGGTGACTTTATTAATAATTCAATGTAAATATGGAGTTTGAATTTTTTTAATTATATGTGAAAAAGGGATTTTTTTAATAGTTTGTTAATTTTATATCAACATTTCCTATTTTAAGTTATTAATATCTGGAAAACCTATATGGAGATGTAAAGTACAATACAATTGTAGCAATGGGTTTTTAATTGGTCTGATTACTGTGATGCATGACGTGATATGTTTAAATATGTCTTGTTTGTAAGAATCTTTAAAAGAGGCAGACCTATTTATCAGCACCTACATTGAAGAAAAATTGGACCTTTATAAAATTTTGAGCAGTGGTAGAAATCAACTCTATAATAGTAGCAAACTATTACAGTAAAAAATTGCCAAAGTACATTATAGAAGGAAATACATAGCTTATGGGGACAGTAACATAAATAATTATTAGTAAGTCTTTTCTAGTAAATTTCATAATATTTAAATTTATTTGCAAACAGTATTCTGTCTTTTTCAGCTGATTCCAAATTTACTGATTTTCAAACACTCATATGTTCAGTTATTGATCTTCATCTTCCTAGTATTAAATTATTTGGATATTTTTCACATCAGTGTATTAACCTGTTGAATATATTGTGGACATTTTAGAGATGTGACATTTTTTTTCTTATTAGTCTGATAAATAGAGGTTTAGTTATTATCTAATTGCAATTGGTCCCATGAGAGTTCTTCTGTTCCATAACCTTTGATCAACCATAATACATTATATTGATATAATTTTAGTGTGTAAGGGGCATTCAATTCTTACAATGTCTATCATACAAAAATAGAAGTAACAGTTTTAAATGTGTTAAAATATATTTGAATTAAAAAAGTGTCATCTTTAGATACATATTTAATTGGCTTATAATGGAAACTCTATTGGTGGACATAAATACACCTCCACAAATATAAAAAATATTTTTTTTTTATTTTGGTCAGGATCATCCATCTTTCTTAACCCCTTAATGACCACAATGTACCCTGTATGTCACTGGTCGTTAAGGGTTTTTTCAGGACATAATAGCGCAAGTCTAGCAAGAACACGCTATTAATGCCCTCCCTCCAGCAGGCTTTGTGGAATAGAGCAGTCTCAACGCTGGTGGCAAGACCGCGCTATAAAACAATCAAGTCCCAAAAAAAGGCCAGCAACATACAGGGTACGTCGCTGGTCCTTAAGGGGTTAAACAGTAATTGTATAATAACTTCTTTTAGCTGCAACAAAGAAAATAATTATTATGGCCTATTAATGGTAACCACTGTTTTTTCTTAGCTATTGTGGTGTCAACTCACTGGGAGTAATCATGAGGGCTAATGTTTTACCACATATCTTATGATTTCACAAGATA